>NW_006159565.1:8361534-8382873 GCF_000334495.1 Tupaia belangeri chinensis
TTTTTAGGTTTTTGCCATAGGGCATGTGTACTTGCTGGAGAGAGACAGAGAGAGAGGGAAAGTGAGAAATCACTCCCCAGGGAGGATTGCCATGCTGCAATTCCTTCTGCTCCTGGGATTTTTGGACAAGCACATACAGGCACCTGGTGTGATTTTCAAGCCACCAGAACCAAGAATAGAATTGCAATTAACCATGTGGGAAGTCCAGTGCCTTAACCACCATGCCACCTATTAGCCCCTTTCCTGGTTATTTTTTTCATTCTTTTTCCTGGTTTAGATTAAGTCAGAAGCTTTGTTTTCCAGATCAGAGATTCTTTCTTCATAGTCCAATCTGCTATTGGTACTTCCAAGGGAGATTTTGATTTCTTGCATTGTATTCTTCATATCCAGAAGTTCTGTTTGTTCTGTTTGATTTTTTAGGCTATGTCTTTATGGATTTTCTCCTTCATGTTGTAGAATGATTTTCTAATTTCTTGGAATTGGTTGTTAATTTTCTCTTGTATCCAATTGTGTTTTGTTACAATGAATATTCTGAATTATATTTTTATTCTTACTGGGATTTCTTATGTATGTGTGTGTTTCAAAATTGCTGAGGAGTTGCTGTGTTCTTTTGAGAGGGATCTACTTCTTAATTTTCTTCTATTTCTTAAGGCTCTGCTTTGTTTTCTGGGTATCTGGTGAGGCACTTGCTTTTCCCTACTGATTTAGGGTAGGTTTCTTGGACTGTTGCTTAGTCACTTCTTTGTGGTATATTTTACACTGCTTCCCCTCTTGTTTCCCAAATTTTCTAATTCTGATGTGGCTGAGTGTGACTTGAGGAGACTGACCTTAAGGTGACAGGTGAGGTCATGCATTGGAGCATGGGCATGATGAACCTGTTCCTCTTTGACTCTGGGACCTGCATAGCGCCTGGCTGGTGGTAGAAGACCTAGCCAAATGGTCTAGATGCCTTACTGTTCCTGGGAGCTGTGCAAGTTCTTGCAGGAGTATGGGGTGAGATTCCATGACCCTACTGCTTTCTTCCTGTCTCTGGAACCTGCAGAGGGCCTGGCTTTGGAATCTGCGGAGTGAAAAGACTCAGCCAAAAAGCCCAATGCCTTACTGTCTCTCTATTTACTTATGTTTAATTTTATTTCTTCTATGTGTGAGCCAGAGAGAAAAACAGAGACAGAGGAAGTATGTATCCCTGATAGGGTCTCACCACTTCATGATCTCCCTTTTCCAACCCTCCAATTAGTTGAGATCTTCAGCATATGTGCCCAGTATGTTTCAGGTTGACTTAGGATTTGAACCTGTGGTTGGCCATGTGTTGTCCAGCACTGTAGATCATACACTATTGACTGCACTGCCAAGGCTGGTCCTGATTCCAAATATAGCAAATTCTTTTTGATTTGCACTTTATATGCATTTGAACTTTAAATAATCTGTCGCCCAAATTGTTTTTCTTCTATTTTGTATATTTACAATGAGCAAGGAAGTGTTATAAATAATAGAAATCAGTTTCTAAGTCCACAAAGTATCTATCATTTCCACTTATTTTTCTTTCTTTCCTTTTTTTTTTTTTGGAGAGATTTTCACTGTAGGGCGCGTGTGCTCGCCAGACAGACAGAGAGAGACATAGAGACAGAAAGTGAGAAATTACCCCCCAGGGGGGATGTTCACGCCGCAATCCCTTCTCCTCCATTCTCCTCTCGGGATCTTGGGCACGCACGCACACGCGCCCGGCGTGAGTTTTAAGCCACCAGGTCCGGGACACGAACTGCGGTCGACTACGTGGGAGTCCAGCGACATAGCCATTACGCTAACTGCTGGTTCCCTTTCTTTCCTTTTTTTCAAAGCTTTTTATTTATTTATTTTTATTTCTATGGGATGCATGTACTCACTAGAGAGAGAAAAGACAGAGAAAGAGAATGTGAGAAATCATCCCCTGGGGAGGATTCACCTATGTTTCTTACTGGAATAATGTAGATTTCATTGTTGGGGTCCCTGAGAATCCTTGAGAGTTTCTAAACCACTAAATTATACATTATTAGACCATCTATAAGATTGTAATTCATGTTGCTGTATTTTCCCAGGTAGCCCATTTCAGGTGTTTTGCTCTGCGAGCCCTGGCAACACCACTTGCCTGCCACTCAGGTTACTGAAAGTTTTAATCATCCCACCTTAGTGCAGGTTATCAGCAGAGTGTTACTTTTTGTTTTATAACACTTTAGATCACCCCCATGGGGGATGGCTATGCCGCAATCCCTTCTCCTCCAGTCTCCCCTCAGGATCTTGGGCATGCTCACGCACATGCCCGACATGAGTTTAAGCCACTGGGTCTGGGACTAGAGAATGTGAGAAATCATCCCCTGGGGAGGATTCACCTATGTTTCTTACTGGAATAATGTAGATTTCATTGTTGGGGTCCCTGAGAATCCTTGAGAGTTTCTAAACCACTAAATTATACATTATTAGACCATCTATAAGATTGTAATTCATGTTGCTGTATTTTCCCAGGTAGCCCATTTCAGGTGTTTTGCTCTGCGAGCCCTGGCAACACCACTTGCCTGCCACTCAGGTTACTGAAAGTTTTAATCATCCCACCTTAGTGCAGGTTATCAGCAGAGTGTTACTTTTTGTTTTATAACACTTTAGATCACCCCCATGGGGGATGGCTATGCCGCAATCCCTTCTCCTCCAGTCTCCCCTCAGGATCTTGGGCATGCTCACGCACATGCCCGACATGAGTTTAAGCCACTGGGTCTGGGACTCGAATTACAGTTGACTACATGGGAGTCCAGCTACATTGCTATTGTGCCAACTACTGATCCCATCTTCTCTTTTTTTAATGCTCCTTCTATCTCCACCTTTACACGTATTTTGGAAACCAGTTACTGGGATTAACTATTTAGTTTCTTGTAAGAACCAATTGGATGTATTTCTCATCATCTACTTTGATTTTGTTTTGCCAATCTGTCACTGGTTTTATTAACACTTGAATATTAGATTTTCAATATGTGTCACCTTGAATTTCTAGTGTGAGAATAATTAGAACAGAAACAAAAAGTAGGGAATGGTAGACAGATAGGCACAAGTTCAACAAATCTATTACAGATTGGCTTAGATCTTTAAGAAGTTAGCTGTGGAAGATGATGAAATGATTGATTATTCTGGAAACTGCTTGCTATTGTTTAATTAAATTACTTAGGGAATGGTATAGTTAATTTTCCTGCATGCTATTTGTGTTCTTTGAAAAGAAGTCTTTTATAGTTAGCTAGCAGTATCCTTTTATTCACTATATTAAGAGACTTAAAAACTACTTTGGGACATACTACAATAAAAATGATTCTGAAACTTATGTGTAGTATATATTTTTGTTGCATCAATTCTTAGAAATATAAACATATCTTGTGTTTGGGCGCCTCTAATGCATACTACTTATTTTGGGTGAATCCAGATATTGGAGACAATATTACCAGATCTGAAGACATTAGTTTAAACTTAGACTGTTAACCTGATTAGGTCTTGTGACATAAACTGAGGAGAATCATATCATGTTGATTCAAGATAAATCTTAATATTTTCAATTGGGAAGTCAACTATTGTTACTTTCTATTCAGCTGAGTGTTTCCAAATTTTACTTGTTAAGTCATTGCTAATGATATTGTAACATTCCCAATTGTGATACTTCTATATGGATAATAATTTTATGGAACTTTTGAACATACACTCATTTTACTAAAAAGAGTAAATCTTTTACAGACCATTTTAAAATTGCATTTCCATAATATTAGTAATATGGAAAGTATTACTTTATTAAATATGCAGGAGAATGTGACACTGAATTTAAAAAATATAATTTTTTTGTTGTTAGCTTTTTAGTTGGAGAAGGAGCCTACAGATGGGCAGTAGATCATGGAATACCTTCTTGCCCTCCTAACATCATGACCACAAGTGAGTAAAAATGTTTCAAAAATTAAACTGTATGAGCATATATACCTGAAAGTGTTGTGTTGCATCTGTTATGACCTATGTATTACAGATATTTCAGGAAGAAAGCTTATTGTTTAAATATAAGAGGTCTTCCAAATGGAAAATGCATATTATTAAAAAACTATGCTAGATATCAGATTTTTTTTGCACCACAACAAACTTATATTTTCACTCCATATTTCCATGAAACTTCTTTGTTTTTTTTTTTGTTTTTTGTTTTTTTTTTTTTTTGAGAGGTTTTTGCTATAGGGCACGTGCGCTCGCCAGAGAGACAGAAAGTGAGAAATCACCCCCCGGGGGGATGGTCACGCCGCAATCCCTTCTCTTCCATTCTCCTCTCAGGATCTTGGGCACGCACGCACACGCTCCCTGCATGAGTTTTAAGCCACCAGGTCCGGGACTCGAACCGCAGTCGACTACATGGGAGTCCATTAAGCTAACTGTTGGTCCCATATTTCCATGAAACTTCAAAGTTTCCTTTTATTTGCAGTTAAAAGACATATAGGAAATTATTTGATTTTAAGACTCCTTTCTATTCCTGAGATATTCTTGCTGCTTTCTCATGCTTTTATGTAACTATTACTAACGGATTCCTTTCAGTTTATTTAAAATATTTAGTAATGATAAAACTACAGGAGAGATATTATGCTGAGTGAAATAACCCTGGCACAGAAAGAGCATGACATGTTCCCACTGATACTGGGAAACTATTAATAAAGAGTTGGCAAGATTACTATCAGTCAATTACATTTGTACCTACAGTATATTATGTTAATTTTACTACATACCCACCAAGATTAATATAACATTTTTAACTCTTTCACAAATGAAAAAGGAACAGATTTAACATGAATTCATCTGAATATAAATTTTCCTATTCGTTATAGTATCTACTTAATGATTCTTGACCATTTTCCTATTGGGCTATTACTTATGTATGTGTCATTTTTAACTTGGTAAACTTTTTCATAGATTAAGGCTGCATACCTCATCATATATATGACAAGTGTCTCTCAGTTTCAACTCTTACGTAGTTACATCTTTGTTTTTTTCTTCACTTTAACTTGCACCTAAAAAAATCCTTTCTTAGGACAGTTGGTTTTTATGGTGTTTAAGGCATCTAGGTCCCACATGGCCAACTGCACAATTCAAGTCTCACAACCTGCAGCTTGAAAATTACACTAGCACAGTGCATACATGCCCAAAATCCCAAGAGAATGAAGAAGAAGGGACTACAGCATGGTCATCCCCCTAGGGTAAGCTTTTTCACTCTTTCTCTCTCTCTCTTTCTCTCTCTCTCTCTCTCTCTCTCGTACTCTCTGACAAGCACTTGTGCCCTATAGCAAATTTTTTTAAAATGTCCCTCCTCAGCTCAAAGACAGTTAAATGTTTACCTATGTTTTCTTCTCCCCCTCTCTGAACCTGGCCCCCCCCCCTTCTCTCTCTCCTCTATGACATACTGATTTCCTTTCCTCTGGATATATGCTTAGTTTTGGGGCTGCTGGATCATATAGCAGTTCTGCTTTTCACTTTTTGAGTATCAAGTAGCTTCGTATTACTAATAGGACTGAGACCAGGTGATTTATAAAGAATAGAGGTTTACTTGGCTTTCATTTCCAGTGATTGTAAAGTTTAAAGTCTTGTAGTTGGCATCAGGCTGATCTCTGCTGCCACATTACAATATGGCTGATGGAAGCAGAGAAAATTATGGATGTGTGCAAAGAGAGACCTTAGTGGCAGTTATCTTTTTTTTTTTTTTTTTAATACTTTTTTATGGGGGGGGGGATTCACTCTTTTTTTTTTTTTTTTGAAACAGCATTACTTTGTTTATGAGGGTGATACCTCCATGATGCAGATACCTCCAACTAGGCCTCACCTTTTAAAGGTCTCACCACTTCCCAGTGCCATTAGAGTGGGGGTCAAATTCTCAAACATGAACCTTTGGGGTACAAATTATTATCTAAACCATAGTATTCCTTATTGTGTTCCATAATGGTTATACTAATTTACATTCCTCCACAGTGTAGAACAGTACCCTATTCTCTGCATCCTCACCAGCATTTGTTATTAATTAATAAATCAATCATAGCCATTCTAATTAGACTGAGATAATTCACATAGCCAACAGGTAATATAGGGAGGCTAAAGGGAAATGTGTATGTGATAGTGAAGCAGAAATCTAAGAATTCTAAATTCTCATAGTCCCTATCACTATTCTGCCTTAAAATCTTTTCAACTGAACTTATTTTAGAATTCTTGTATCAGACAAACAAATCAATCATTCTGCCAGTTCCATTTTTTGTGTCTTGGAAACATGCCACCTGGCACCTTATTTTAGAATCTTACTAAGTCTGCTGCATAGTTGTCATCCTGGACTTCACCTCTTTTTACTTTGGAATTCCCTTTACCTTTCTTCAGTACTGCATTGTTTCCTAGAGCTCATATTTTGTTTTATTTCCTTGTTTTACTCCCTCTTTGGTACACGCGAGACTGGAAATAATTTTCTCTTAAGTTTTTGAAGAAGTTCTCTTGTTTTTATTTATTTATTTATTTTTAAGAAGTTCTCTTATATGGTTTCCAATTTTTGCTATTTTGCAACACTCTCAGTTTTCCTGGTATATTTTTCCTTTTTTGGAAGGACACTTTTAATTACAGTGGTTTAATTATTGCAGTAAAGCATCTTGAATTTTCAATTTTTTTTCATCCCTTATGCTGGATACTCATTTTGTGCTTTCAAAATTTTTAATATTTTTTAATTGTCAGAGGGTATGTGTGCTCTTCAGAGAGAGAGAGAGGCACTTCTTCAATAGGACACAGTAGCATCACAGTCCCTTCTCTTCCATTTCTCCATTCTGTTGGGATTTTGGGTATGCACGCACTTGTGCTCAGTGTGGTTTTCAGGCTGCTGAGTCAGGATTTGAATCATGGTTGACCCTTTGAGATTGGGCTGCTTAACTATTAGGCTATGGTGCTGGCCCCTATTTTGTACTCTTTTTCAAAATTATTTTTTTCTTTAAAACAGTTTATCCTTTGTTCTATTTTCTTGGGAATATTTCTAATTTTATCTCCCAAGCCTTCCATTTCTGATGAATTTATAATATTGGCTTTCATATTTTAAATTTCTAGAAAATAATCTCTCATTAATACCTGTTTAAAAAAATTCATCCTTTCTTATTTTAAGAATGCAATGTTTTCTCTTTACTTTTCTTAGGGTATTATGATTTATCTGCTTATCTTGTTTCTGCTTCTTCTGTCTTCTGGTTTGTTTGTAACCAAATACATGTTGGCAGATTTCTCCAGTATCAAGTGGCTCTCTGCTATTTTTGTATTTCTGAAAGACACTAAGAAGCTATTTTCTAGCTCTTTTTTTGGCAGGTCTTTTTAACATGAAGATGGTTTGTGTGGGGCCAGATGGCGGCACAGCAGTCTATTGGGGGTCTTCCAAGTGTTTTCCCAAGAAAATCTTATATCTACCGGTTTTATCTTTTTTTTTTTTTTTTCCTGGATCAGTCAGAGAAGGCTCTTCCCAACCCTGGCAAGGCAACTGTCAATATTCTGATTGCAGAACAATAAATAATGTTGGAGATCTCACCTTTCTTTGTTCAGACTTTTATGTAAATTTCTGTTTATATAGCAAAAGTATGAGAGGGAGAAGTATCTGATTTCAGCCTCTGTCTGTGCCCCAGGTTCACTAATTTGGAGGTCATCTGGTTCATTATTTCTCAAGTAAACTGCTTGTTTTCTGTAAGCATGAGGAGAGGATTTGGACACCTTGGTTTTTCTCATGACACACTGTCTGCCTGTTCTCCTGTTTTTAAACCAGTCTAGCTTTTAGACGTAATAGGTACTTTCTCTCTTGAGTTTTTATTATGCTCCTGTTGCAGGAATTACTTCATTTTGGCAGAGGTTAGTTTGCTTTGTGGTGTCTTGTATATCAGCATCAAAATTCATCTTCCTCTGCTCTAATAGCTACTGTTTGTCTACCTGCTTTGTGTTTTCTAAAATTATGTTGATAAGCACTTATGATCATCATTATCCCTACTTTACATTCTTTGTGCTTTTAAATGTTTTTTTCTCTAAATTTCTTTTTTGTAGAGTTTTAATAGAGTGTGGAGATAAACTCACGTGTTTTATTTGCCAACCTTACTTCCAAACATATATGTAAAATGGTATTATAAAATGGCTATGGCTATATTTTGCAGAACAAAAATATTTTTGATTATACATTAGTATTTTATGTTCATAACAAGAAAAAATTATGATTTCAATATGTAACCAGCCAGCAAAAAATTGAAAGCTAAGGTATTTGCAAAAAAAAAAAAGATAGTATTTACCTATGATAAATTTAAAAGGAGAAATTACTGCAATTATGTAGACTAAAAATAGATGCCAATCTACACTAAGTCACTTGTCTAATCAGTGAAATGAGATTGTGTATTGGTGTTAGATAATGATATGCTTTATGCCAGATTATTTTTTTATGGGACATAATTTGTAGAGCTTTTTCCTCTTAACTGTCTGTCTCTCTCTGTCTCTCTGTCTCTTACTCTCTTTATGCTAGAGGGCACATGAATATATCAGAGAGACAAAAAGAAAAGACACCACCCCTTCAATGGGGCCTGGGCATGTTATAATCCTTTTTCTTCCATATCTCCATCCTGTCAGGATCCTGGGCATGTATGTTTGTGCTCTCGGTGTCTTAAGGTGTTGCAACTAGGGCTGGGATTGGAACCTAGGTTGGCCATATGGGATCTGGCTCCCTCTGTACTGTAGCACCTACTAACTGTGCTATGGGGCTGGCTCATAGTATCTAGGTTTTTAACCACCTCAAGTTTTCCAAAGATTTTAGAATGTCCTAAGGTTTATCTTAAAAATCTTTGTTATTTATTTATTTATTTATTTATTTATTTACTTACTTACTTACAGTCATTCCCTATATATCAATACAGTATACAAAATGATGTTTTCCATCTAGAATACACACATGTATATTGGCTCAATCAAGGATATTACTGTACATGTCATCGTCAACAAATAATTTTCTATTTCTTGTTTCTTATATGTTCCCCCACCCCCTTGATTTCTTACCTCTCACCCTCTGCCAGTTCTCCCCTTCTCCCACACTGTTTTTGGTATCTACAGTTGTCTTCCATATCTTTCACGTTTTGTTTATTCACTACAGATCTTAATTTAAAACTTTCAATAGCAAGCACAGCTGATATATACATATCTATGAGTGTATGTCTGACTTTAGCCATAAACCTCAGTGAGTGAAGTGAACATACTGTAAAGTAGAACCTCACTGGGGCTATATCGTTTACTGAAGTCATTAAATAGGTATTAATAGATATTTTTTAATGCATTTTTTTATTTCAAGAAAACCAGTTTTAGTTTTAATAGATAAAAATCAAAAAATGTTAGGAGAAATTTACTTAAAACTTAAAGCCAGGAAAAAGGTTAGAATTCATTTCAGATAGTAGGTAGATGAACCTATCATTAGTTCAAGAGAAGACAAAAATCCTTAAATATGGAAATAAAAGCATCAAAGAAAATCAGCAATGTTTCAGTCCAAAGTCAAAAAATTCTATTTCACTAGTTCAGACTCATGTAATTAATCTTTCTTCTATTGAATTTGCAGTGCTACTGTAGTCTGATCTTTCCATTTAAGCTCTGAAAGTTACATTCAACTCTGGACTTGTCCCTTTCATTAGGCTGGCCATTCTCTTGGTTGTTTCTTATACTCTTATTTCTGTGTGTCTGACTTTAGTTTCCTGGTATATAGCACTCCCTTCAGCACTTGTTGGTAAATTCTTTCAGGTTTTGTTTATCTGAGAGTATTTTTGTCTTTTTTTCCCCATATATAGCATAATCTTGCTGGGTATAGTACCCTTTCACGTTTCTGTTCCTATTTTATTTCTGACTACTATGTAGATACATTGTGTAAGAAGTACAACACAGTGTACTCCAATAAAACTCATTGAGGTCTTTAGAAAGTTCATGGAAAACGTATGTTATGATAAAAACATGTAAGAAATTAAAACTTTTTTGTAACAAAATGAAGTCATATTTCAATTCCACTTTCCACATACTTTTTGAAGTCTTATTGTGTAAAGTCAGGTGTACCAGAATACTTGTAGAATCATCAGTGTTAATGGCAAGACCTAGAAACAATTCTGATGCTACCAGTAAAAAAAGAAATAGCTATTAAATATGGTATAATGCTATTCAGCAATTTAAATATTAACCAATTTATGTGTGTCAACCTGAACTTATTTCAAAATGTATTTTGCTGATATAAATGAAAAATACTCTATTTTCACATTACTTATCTAAGAACTTACTATAGATGGTATAACATATTTTTAATCTAAAACTTACAAAAAACACAATGCTATATATTTCAGTATTTCTGTTAATACAGAAAGAAGCAAATCAAACTGATAACTGTCACTACTATATTTCACACACATACACACACACATACTATTTAGTTTTTCTTTAAGTCTCAGTCATTTTATCTTTTGCTCCTTAGTCATACTGCTGGTATTTTCCTTTTCTTTCTCTGAGCATAAACATGTGTTACATCCTATATCTGATTATTCTATACTCCAGTGTGGGATTATACTGTCTGATATTTGGTTGACTGAATTGTTTTATTCTTGGTGGTTTATTTCTCATGTGTTTTGGATTTTTCTTTTGAAACTGTGGGCATATGTTAATTGAAATGGGGAACTCTTGAGATCTGGGTAAGTTAAGGTTTGTGTGTTTTTCCACGGAGTATTGCAGTTGTGTTTGGAGGTCATTTTTTCAAAATTTTTCTAGAGTTTATTTATTTATTTTTTCATACTAGAGAGAGTGTGTGTGTGTGCATGTGTCAGAGAGAGAGAGCGCATCTTCTAATGGAGAGAGAAGAAGAGAGAGAGAATGAGAGAATTCTCTAATGGGGCTTAGTTATGCCTTATCCTTTTCCCTCCAATATTCCATCCTATCAGGAGCCTGGGCAAGTGTATGTGATGTGAGCCCAGCATGAAGCTAATGGGGCTAGGATTCGAATCCTGGGCAGCTATATAGGATCCTGCTTTCTCTGAAGAGCTTTTGACTGGGGGGCCAGGTTTCAAACCCAGGTCAGCCGTGTAGGATCCTGTTTGCTTTAAATAGCTCCTGACTGCTGTGTGAAGGGGTTGGCCTTGTAAGTCTTTTGACTCACTGCCACATTGAGATCACTTTTCTCTTTCTTTTTAGGTCACACTAATAATATGAGTTCTCCTCTAAGACTGCCTCACTGTCTTTTTTAATTAGGAATTTTCTAGAGAGACTTTTCCTCCTTTACATCTGGAACGAAGGCTGAGACTTACAAATTTCCTTTTTCTTTGTGTATGGTGGCCTTTTCTTATTCTCCATTTCACTGGGCATATCAGCTTCTGGGGTTCCATCATTCTTTTGAGGATAATCTCAAATATATTTTTGATGCTGTATCGTCCCCAAGTACCCTATGCATAGAGACCTTCAAGACCACAGTTGAAGGTGGTATGTATCAGCAGCTGCCCTTCAGAGATGTCTGTCTTCAGGACTCACTTGTCTCTTTGGGTTTGATATATTTCTTACGTTTTTAAAAAATTATTATTTTATTTATTATTCTTATTATTCTTATTATTTAACTTGCTATAGGGTACATGTGTTCACCAGAGAAAGAGAGAAAGAGCGAGAAAGTGAGAAAGCAAGCTGCCAGGTCTGGGACTTGAGTTATGGCAACCATGTGGGAGTTTAGTACCTTAACCACCATGCCACCTGCTGGCTCTAATTTCTTAATTTTTTAAACTGTAGGTTGTTTCTCATTTACTACCTCAATGTACATTGAAAAGACCTTTTAACTCTTAATTTCAGCATTCTTAATTTTGTTCTGGGAAGCCTCTTCAGGCTTTCTCACTTGTCCCATTCCCCTAATATTTCTTAAATGTTATTTTAATGTTTCTTTTATAGGATTCAGTTTAGCTGCATTTAAGAGAAACAAGAGGAAACTAGAGCTGGCAGAAAGGGTGGAAACAGATTTCATTCAACTAAAGAAAAGAAGACAATCAAGTGAAAAGGTCAGATGTTGTTTGAAATATTAATAATATATCATATTGATATCTCTAATTTGTATTAGCTATGTAAGCTATAGAACAATGTTGTCCAGTAGAAATAAAATTATGCCATATATGTCCTTAAAATTTTTCCAGTTTAGAAAAAGTAGAAAAAAAACCCCATGAGATTAACTTAAATAGTATATTTTATTTAAAATCGTGAATCCAAAAATATCACTTTTGGATTCATTGTAATTGGTGTATTTATTCACTGTAATCAGTATAAAAATTATTAGTAAACTATTTTATTTATCTATTTTTGGTATTAAGTCTTTGAAACCAGTCTGTATTTTTTGTTTTAATTTTTTTATTTTTAAGAGAGAGTTTTGCTATAGGGTACATGAGCTTGCCAGAGAGAGAGAGAAAGTGAGAAATTACCTCCCCCCCCTGGGGGGGGGGAAGGGCACACCACAGTCCCTTCTCCTCTTGAGATCTTGGGCACACACACACTCATGCATGCCTTATGTGAGTTTTAAACTGCTGGGTCTGGGACTCGAACTGTAGTCTACTATGTGGGAGTCCAATGACATACTCATTATGCCATGTGCTAGTCTCCTTGTTTTATGTTTTTACCATAGGGCTGGTGTACTCATCTGAGAGAGAGAGAGAGAGAGAGACAGAGACAGAGACAGAGACAGAGAGAGGGAAAATGAGAACTCACCGCCTAGGGACCTTGGCTGTGCCACAATCCCTTCTTCTCCATTCTCTTCTCGGGTACCTGGCATGATTTTTAAGCTGCAGGTCCAGGACTCAAAACACAGTTGGCCTTATGGGAGTCCAGCGCCTCGACCAATATATACACACACATACATATATATGTATATGAAAATGAGATATATATAAAT
Organism: Tupaia belangeri chinensis; assembly: GCF_000334495.1. NCBI lineage: Eukaryota > Metazoa > Chordata > Mammalia > Scandentia > Tupaiidae > Tupaia > Tupaia belangeri. Next base: position 8,374,478 of record NW_006159565.1, read on the forward strand.
TAAAAACTATGTATATATATAAAGTGAAAAATGAACATTTTATATACATAAAATGAAAATTATATATGTATAAAATGAAAATTTAGAGTCATAATAGAGATATGTAAAATGTAGAAATACAGACTTGTGGGGCCAGTAGGTGGCATGGTGGTTGAAGCACTACTATATATGTACACACACACACACACACACACACACATACATACATACATACATACATACGTACCAGGGAGGCAGAGAGAGAAAAATCTTGCCTCCCCCTAATGGTGCATGATCATACTACAGTCCTTTTTCCTCTATTTTTTCATCCTGGCACACACATACATACCTAATGTGTTTTTCAAGCCACTCTGACTGGGATCCAAAACTACAGTTGGCCATGTGGGATCCAGCTCCCCAATGCATAGCACTTAAATACAGCCAGCCCTTCATTGGAAATACTTGATCTGTATAGTTTATAAAAATCAACCTGTTACAAAGTAGATTTATATACCAAGTTATTCCAAACACATTTAAAACTCCAATAGTTGAAATGTATTTTAAGGTACAAGTTGATTAAGATGAAAAATTCAGCTTCTTGTTTGTTGTTGCCACATTTTATTTGTTCATTAGCTGGCTACTGTTTTTGTCCTTGCAGTTCTATGCTGGGGTCCAGCCTTGGCAGTGGTGGGTGACTCATACATAGGAAGGCAACACGAGTGATCAAGAACAAAAAATTAGACTAAGACCTCATTGCCTCTTAGCATGTTCTCAGCCAGCTCCAGGCTGCTGCGCAGTGGCTATTAAAACATACGTATTTATTGAGGGATGTTTAGGAAGTAAGGGGGGGTGAAGGGTAGTAAAAATTTTACTCTAAGGAACAAGGTATACAAAGCATGGAAACAATAATTATGAAACATGCTGTTTGTCTTGTCAGATCAGGTAAAATCAATCACAGTTCTCAGGATGAGGAAGTTCATTTGTCTGTTGTATTTTCTTCTTAGATCTTGATTACTGGGAAGAGTCTTTCGAAGAGGGGGGTTGCAGGAAGTTTGGTAACTTCAGTCCCAGGTCAGCTTGATAACTTCAGTCCCGGGACAGGGCGGCAACATTGCTGGTTACAAAGGCCTAGATAGAAATCTTGTCTTGTTAAGTAAAGACATAGTTAATATATGGACTATCTATATTACAGCTAAAGAAGGTGGGCCTATTACCTGTATGGGAAAGGAAGATGATCTTGTAGCTCAGGAGGCAACACAGGTTGTTTTATTAGCAGTTTTTTATAGTCAACAGCACATAGATGAGAAACTCTTTGTAGTTGAAAACTACCTGTTGCTTTAGATAAGAGCTCCCAGCTAAGATAATCTTTCCCTGGAGCCTTCAGATTTGTTCATCCTGTTGTCGCCAGCCAGGCTTTTTCCTTTCTTTATAAACCTGCAGGTTTCTGTATGTTGTTTGCTGAGTCTGTCAATTGGTGAGTTCTTTTGTTTTATCTCTGGATCCCTGTTAAGTGGTGACTGTGCTGACTTTGCCTAGCGTTTGTTAACTTTGGCCTGTAGCTTTAACAAGGGCTATTTATATAAAACTAGCCTTAAACTAACTTAGCCTACATATGCTTCTAATGCTAATTTGGTTTATACTAACTTAACCTATATGTTAATTTTGGCTTAAAACAGACAGGTGGGGGAGTCTCAAACTTCCTGGCCCTTGAGTGCCCACCTTAGGAAACCACATTCCTACAAGATCACTAATTGGCTTTATTATAATGGTTGGGGGCGATATTTTACCCTTGCAGGGTACCGTAATAACAGTAAAGCTCACGGCAGAAAAATTGAGTACCAGCCAGTACGACACAAGGAAGGGCTCATAAACTGGGCCTTGACTCATAGTTTCTTCCCAGTCCAGGCCTTGCCTTAGAATCGGAGGCAGCCTCTTTACCAGCTTGTGTTGTCTGCATGGCCCTGTCAGTTCTAGATGGGTCACTTAAGGAATAGAGTGTAGGTATAAGAATTATGTATTGGAGGGGACCAGCAGTTGGCGTAATGGCTATGTTGCTGGACTCCCATGTAGTCGACCGCAGTTTGAGTCCCAGACCTGGTGGCTTAAACTCACGCCAGACGTATGTGTGTGTGTGCCCAAGATGCCGAGAGGAGAATGGAGGAGAAGGGATTGCGGTGTGCCCATTCTGTCTCTCTGTCTCTCTCTGTCTTTCTGACTAGCGCACATGCCCTATAGGAAAAACCTCTCCAAAAAAGAAAAAAAAAAAAGATTTATGTATTGGATTCATATAGGTTCTTAAATTACATCTAGGGGAGTATCTAGGGGAGGATGCCCACTAGAAGCTTTGTATTATAGATCTTTACTGCATAACTTTGATAGGCCTTATTTCTCATAGTAAAGGTAATAAACACTCCCACAAAGGAAAGACTGCTAGATGACAAATTACTATTATTATTTTGCTACAGGGCTTGTATACTCACCTGAGAGAGACAGAGAGAGAGAGAGAGAGATGGAAAGTCAGAAAGCACCACCCGTGGGTGATGGTCATACTGCAATCCTTTCTCCATTCTCTACTCAGGATTTTGAGCATGCAGACACCCACACGCCTGGCAAGCCCCTGGGTCTGGGACTTGAGCCACATAGCCAGCCATGTGGGATCCAGGCACCTTAACTACCAACTGGCAGGCCCAAATTATAATTTTTAAGAGGAAGTTTAATAACATTCAAAGAAAAACTTCAGACAAATTTAATTTAACATAGTTTAACTGAGAAATAGTGATTTATGAATTGGGCAGTCCCTACAACCAGAAGAAGCTCAGAAGGACTCTAGAACTACTGCATGGTCAGGTAATACTTATATAAGGATAGAAAAATAAAGTGACATATAGCAAATGGGAGTAAAGTACCAAAACAGCTGGACTGGTCACAACTCTGGGGCATTTGACTTTTTTGAACATGATTTCAACAGTTGGGTACTTGTGATTTACTGAAACTCGGCTTCTGTGATTGGCTCAGACTCAGCTGCTTGGTACAAGAGAAGGTTACAATCTGTTTACACATCAAGTCAGGTTACAGCCCACTGAATCTTCAGGTCAAACTCAAAATATTTAGAGAGGCACTTTGAGGCCAAACTTTTCAGAGATATGACAGGAAAAGACAAATAGCTGTTTTCTAAATTGGCTTATATTTCCTTTAATTCTTTATATCCTGTTTGGATGATCTCAGTATAGTTTTGGTTAGCAAGCAGTGATTAAGGCCCACTACTACTGTTTGTTGTGGCTACCTAAAAGAAGCAGAGTTTAGTATTTAAATATAATAAAATGCCTAGAGTTTGGTCATTTTTTTCCCTATTTCATTTTTTTTTTAATTGTCAAAGAACACATGTACTCACCAGAGAGAGAGAGAGAAAGAGAGAGAGAGAGAACAATCCCCAATGGGTTGTGGTCATGCTGCAGTCCCTTCTCCTCTGTTTTTTCATCGTGTTAGGATTTTGGGCATGTAAGCACATACATATGCTTGGAATGTTTTTCAAGCCACTAGGGCAAGATTTAAACTGTAGTTGGCCATGTGGTTCCCAGATCCCTTAACCACTAGGCTGTGGGGCTGGTCCTGATAACTTTTGTAATGTTCACATTTTTATTTTTCACTGTCAAAGGAGATAAAATTGTCTTGAAGTATACAGTAGAATAAGTCAACATTTTAATATCTGAAAAGAAGATAAATTAAATTTTTTTTGTTGTTGTATTGGTATATCTTATTTCATTTTTTAAGTTTTTGCCATAGGGTGAGTATGCTGACTGGAGAGAGACAGAGAGAGACACAGAGAGAGTAAGTGAGAAATCACCCCTCACCCCCAGGGGGGATGGCCATGCTGTAACCCCTTCTCCACCACTATTCCCCTGGGAGTTTTGGCATGCATACACATATGTGCCTGGCATGACCTTCAAACCAGTGGGTCCAGGACTTGAACTGTGCTTCACCCTGTGGAAGTCCAGCACCTTAACCATTACATTACTTCATATACCTGATATATCTTATTTATTTTTTTAGAGAGAGATTTTTGCTATAGGGTGCATGTGCTCACTAAAGAGACAGAAAGCGAGAAATTACTTCCCGGGAAGATGGCCATGCTGCAGTCCCTTCTCTTCCATTCTCCTCTCAGGATTTTGGGCACACACACACATGTGCCTGGTGTGAGTTTTAAACTGCTGGGTCTGGGACTTGAGCCATGGTCAACCACGTGGTAGTCCAGGGTTGTAACTATTATGCTATCTGCTGGTCCCAGTGTATCTTATTTATAAAGTGACTGTATTGTTTTTTTCTGTTGTTGTTTAGCTTTTTGCTGTTGAGTATATGTGCTTGTCAGAAAGAGACAGAGAGAGAGAGAGAGAGAGAGAGAGAGAGAGAGAGAAAGAGAAAAATCACCTGGGGATATGGCAATGCTGTAATCCCTTCTCTTCCATTATCCTCTCAGGATTTTAGACATGCATGCACATGTGCCCAGCATGATTTTCAAGCCTCTAGGTCCAGGACTCAAACTGCAATAGGCCCTGTGAGAGTCCAACACCTTAACTACCATGTCACCTGCTGGCCCAATATATTTCACTTTAAAAAAAAAGTGATTGTACAAACATTATCATAGTAGTAATAAAAATCAAAACTGAAGAAAAATTAATTAGCTTGCTACCTGAATATATTAGAATGTTTTTGTCTTCCTTAGTCTTTTGCCATCTATGCTTACATTTGAATAGTTTAAAGTAAGAATGTTTAATCCATAGAATGCGTTTGGTAATAGAAACCGTAGAAAAACTGACTGAGGTTTAGGAAATGTATATTTGTCGCTCTGTTCTCTGACCCGTCGCCATATAAGAAGTCTGCAGGTAGTTGTTTACTGGCATTAGTTTAGGTTTCCAGTGATACTAGGTCCAGCATATCTAGGATTCTCTGGGCCTTTCCCTCATGTCTTTTGCCTCCTGGATGTGATATGGCTCCTGTAGATTTTCAGGTCACATATTCATGTGTAATGTGCAAGAGAGGCAGAATAGGAGAGAGTAGGGGTGAGATTACTACTAGATGTATTTATTCCTTTTTAAAAATCTGGGATGCAAAATTTTGCTAAAATTGCCTTCAACAGACTTAGTTTTTTTTTTTTTTTTTTAGTAGTGAAGGGACTATTCTTGAACATAAGGGAACCTAGGAAATTGAGTGGATTATAATTGTTCAAAGAAAAATTTCTATTTTTTTTTTTTTTGGAGAGATTTTCACTGTAGGGCGCGTGCGCTCGCCAGACAGACAGAGAGAGACATAGAGACAGAAAGCGAGAAAGCACCCCCCAGGGGGGATGGTCACGCCGCAATCCCTTCTCCTCCATTCTCCTCTCGGGATCTTGGGCACGCACGCACACGCGCCCGGCGTGAGTTTTAAGCCACGGGTCCGGGACACGAACCACGGTCGACTACGTGGGAATCCAGCGACATAGCCATTACGCTAACTGCTGGTTCCCAAAAAACAATTTCTGAATTGGACAGCCCCTGGGATGGCTGAGAATCTCCAATGTGTCCAATAACTTTTATGGACAAGAAAAGGAAACAAAGTGAGGAAAATGAGGTAGAGATGCAGATAGATTGATTATAGCTTAGTGTGCACACAATTTAAAAGGTGGGCTGTCCATGATTGAAGCATGGCTACTGTGATAGGCTGTAACTCACCAATTTGTTAAGGAAGCAGACTCCTAAGTGAGATTGTGGATTCTTTACAAGAATTCAAGTAAATGAGTACACAGGCCTTCTCAGGCCAATATAGTTTATTTTAACATCATAATTACTATTTTAGAACTCATGACTTGAGGTTGGACACATTGTCTTCATAAACAAAATAGTGGTTTTTATCATCAGAGGAGGAGGTGGGGCCTCTCCCCTCCTCTGTTATTAGGTAGTAGCTACAGTTTATAGCATAAATGGAAAAGGGTTTTAGCATCTCTTTCTCATAATTAACATATCTCTTCTAACTACAAATTAATATTGGCTTGAACAGTTAGTCTAGAGAAAAAGTGAATAAAAATCTTTTGGCTCTACTTTCAGTGACATGTAGATTTTAAGGTATAATATTAAAAAATGAGTAATATAAAGTCCAAATAATTGTCTATTCATAGTAATTGGTGTCTCTTATTTTTCTGTGATTTAAAGGAAAGGTGTGTTGGATAAGGAAAAGGTAACTATTTAATTATAGTACACTGTAGCATAGAAATAGTTAACGCTGTTCTACTCCACTTTCTGGGTAGATCCAAATCTTCTGGATCTTTTTTTTTTTTTTTTTTAACCGAGGTTTTCTATAGGGCTCATGCTCTTGCCAGAAAGACGGAGAGAGACAGAGAGACAGAAAGCAAGAAATCACCCCCTGGGGTGGGGGAGATGACCACACTGCAGTCCCTTCTCCTCCATCCTCCTCTTTGGATCTTGGGCACACACGCACCAGGTGTGTGTTTAAGCAACTGGGTCCAGGACTTGAACCATGGTCGACTACATGGGAGTCCAGCAACATAGCCATTATGCCAACTGCTGGCCCCAGGACTTTTTTTTTTAATGCCTTTGTTTTCCTGATAGTATATCAAAAGTCCATACTTTGTACTGGACTGTAGAAATGACATGCAAGGGGACGTGGTGGTTAAAGAGCTGGACTCCCACACGAATGACCACTGCTCAAGTCCTGGATCTAGTTATTTGAAAATTGCGTGGGGAGCCTCTGCGTATGTATCCAGAATGCTGAGAGGAGAATGGACAAGGGAGTGGAGCATGGCCATCCCACCAAGGTGGTGATTTCTCACTTTCCTTTTCACTATCTCTCTCCACTGAGCACATGCACCATATGGCAAAAAACCAAAAACAAACAAACAAAAAAAACCAAAACCTAAAACAAGAACAACAATAAAAAGACATGCAAGCTGAAACCATACAAAGAGGTCTTAATAGCAAGAAAGTATTCTTCCATGATCTTTAAACATTTTTGTAAAACATTAAAAGTTCTTTTACTGTTGATTATAAATAGTAAGGAGACAGAAAATAAAGTAAGCAAAACTAATATTTAGTACACTTAAAGCATTAAAAGCATTACGAAAGTGTTTTATTTCTTTTTCTTTTTCTTTTTTTTTTTTGAGAGGTTTTTGCTATAGGGCGTGTGCGCTTGCCAGCCAGACAGAGAGAGACAGAGAGACAGAAAGCAGGAAATCACCCCCCAGGGGGGATGGCCATGCCGCAATCCCTTCTCCTCCATTCTCCTCTCGGGATCTTGGGCACGCACGCACACGCGCCCGGCGTGAGTTTAAGCCACCGGGTCCGGGACTCGAACCGCGGTCGACTACGTGGGAGTCCAGCGACATAGCCATTACGCTAACTGCTGGTCCCAAAAAGTGTTTTATTTCTTTGTAAAACCTGCTCATCAGTAGTACTTTGATCAGTGCTTGTCTTCTTTAGGACATACAATCTATGGTATGCATGAGCATCTTTCCAATATTGTGGTGAATTTTTATAGTCATTACTAATTTGGACCAACTTTCAACATTTTATCCTTTGCTTTTTCTTTTCTTCTTCTTCTTCATCTTCCTCCTCCTCCTCTTCTTCTTTTTCTTCTTCTTCCTCTTTTTTTTTTTTCTTAGAGATTTTTGTCATAAGGTGTGTGTGCTTGCTGGAGACACAGAGAAACAGAGAGAGGGAAAGTGAGAATCCACCCCTGAGTAGGGATGGGCAATTGCAATTCCTTCTCCATTTTCCTCTCAGATTTTGGGCACACACACACACACACACACACACACACACATACACACACATGCACCCAGTGTGAGTTTCAAGCCATTACATCCAGGATTCTAACCAGGGTTGATTATGTGGGAGTCCAGTGCCTTAACCACTATACCACCTGCCGGGCCCCTATTCTTTGCTTTTTCAATGTTGTAAAATAACTCCCAGGTCTCATGTAGTAAGAAATTTTTGCCAGTGTCACTTTCTGTAGGGTATCGTCATCCTTTTTGTCATAACTATATTCCTTGACAAGTTTGTGTTCACTAAGTTCCTCTGACTGTGTATCTAGCATCTTGAATAGTGGCAGTTTAAAAAAACATACATAATTAATGACCATAGTAAACTATATAGCATCAGCTAGGTGCTACCTTATAGTATATTCATTCCACTCAGAGTTTCATGCCTTATGTCAGACATGTAGTCATAGATATGTATATATCAGCAGAGCTTGCTATTGAAAATAGTTAGATTATTTAAGAAATTTTGTGAATCAATAAAATGTGGGGGAAAAAAGGAATGGAAAACTGGAAAACAACTGTGAACACCTGAGATAGTATGAGAGGAGCATGGGAAATGACAGAGGGTGAGAAATAGGGGGAAAATGTGTGTGTGTGTGTATGTGTG
>NW_006159565.1:8394784-8414233 GCF_000334495.1 Tupaia belangeri chinensis
TATATATGTGTGTATATATATATATATATATAAAACTAGAAATGGAAAATTATTGACAATAGCATGTATGATTAAGCTACTATGCAGCATCTCCTTGATGGGAAATTACATTTTGTATGCTGTGACAATGCTCAGTGAGTAAATGTAAATTAATTAATTAAAAAAATAAGAAATAAAATAAAATATTTTTATGGTCACCTATGTCTTCCATAACTCCATTATCTCTCATTCATATTTTACTTCCAGTATTAACACTTACTGTTTCTTTGTTGCACTTTCATCTTTGAAGACCAGTTTTTTGTTTTGACGATCAACTTTTGTAAACTATCTTGTAAATTTGTCATTGGGAGACAGGTCACACAATCACATGCTTTGCTGTCTGTGTATAGTGATATATCACTGACAGACCAAAAATTTGGCCCCTGGTCATGGTGTGTGTCTGATGTTCATAGTGGTTTGTGAACTGAAGCTAACTGTGAAGTTTGTGTGTTATGCAGTCACTCTTAATCAGTATACCATGGTAACTGAAATCTGAACCATGCTGTTGGGGGAACTGGTATTATTTAACCAAACTGTGGTAACCAAAATTTGTATGTAGTAGGCACAGTAAGAATTGTGTTTCTGTAAGGAACCTAGACTGTTTGTTCCTTGATGTTTCCTTCAATCTGAGTTTTGCTCATTATATATTCATGGTCCAGTTCAGCATGTTTTTCTGTCTTCTGTATCTTCTGTAAATTGGCACCCAGATCTCCCCTGACCAAATTGCCATGGACTTTTTCATTGTTGTTATAATACTTATCAATAAGTTTTTTTGGTATCTGTGATGAAACAATGACCTGTTTAAAAAAATTTTTTTTTGCTTCATTTTGATTAAGAAAAAAAAGTGGTTGTATTAGTACTGTTCTTTATCATATTTGGAAGAGGAAATCTTTCTTTTGGAATGAAGTGGCTAATTCATTCCAATTGGTGTACTTGGTTTATGTGAAGTTGCTTGCTAAAAGAGAAGACATCAAGAAAACCAAGACTCAATGCATGCCATAATCTAGATTTCATAAATATCAGTTTCAAACAGCTCTCCCTGTATGTGACTAGAAAAGGGACTCTTAGTATTAAAAGAGGTTGGGGGTAATGTTTGATCTCAACATTTTTGATGTTTCAAGCCTTTTTTTTTTTCTCTTCATTTTTCACAAGCATATTTTTGAAATAGTTTCCATCTCTTTTTCTTTAATAACAGATTTTACAGCTGAAAGTTCATCGTAATTCTTTGCCTTCTCCCACCACTTTTATGAAGTAATTTAAGTTTTCAATTAATTTCATAGCTTTTAGGTAAAACACCACTTATATAGGATAGTGAAATGAAAGTTAATCAGACCTCTTCCATTGTGTGAATATCTTTCATGCTTCAGTTTCTTAGAACCAAATGTAGAAAATTTTGTAATACTTTCAGTGCTCTTGTACAATGTTGTGTGTTCAAAACCACTCTAAAGAGATGCTACAACTTTTAATTTTGTATTCTTTAGCCACCACATAGGGACATCAAATTGGCCACATGTTTCAGAAAGGAAATGTTGGGCCTTGCTTTGTGTGCTTCATATAAATATATTCTATTCTTTTGAAGTATATTGTGGGTAACATTTTTCCCTTTTATCCACCATCTTGAAATTATTATGTAAACGCTTAACTGTATCATACTAAATCACTGTATTTTTTGGGTGAGAGGCAGGTTAAGATCAAAGAAAACAAATGCACAAAAAACAACATGTTTTTCTCAGATTGTTCCATTTGTACTTGGGTACATGACTGTGCATTATGTATGCAGGGAAATGATTAATTAGTCTTCTCTAGAAATTCACTTGACTTGATCTAGAATTTTGTCATATTTCTTAAGAGGACAGTTAATTAGTACATGAATGTATGAGTAAAAAAAAGTAAGAAACTTTGACTTCTCATTTATATATAAAGAGATAGACTTTACATATTCATCCTTTAGAAACAGGATGTAGACAAAGTGTCTTTTGCTCAACATTATTTCTTTGAATTATAGGTATTATATTGAAAATTATATTTGCCTGAACTAAGACTATCATGATTACTGAGTAACCCTATAGACTTTTCATGTAAATCATTAGATGGGCATTACCTTCAATTTATTACTAATTCACCACGACCTTATCTATTTATGTAAATTCTAGAGCCTGATGATCAGCACTTTTTTTCAGGATAACTCAGTGTACATTCTCTAAAATGTCTGTGGTTTGCAGCACTTTATGTCAGTTCATCAATATCAATTTCTAGAACTTACCACCCTGATGGAAATGTTTCATGCAGTTTTTTTTTTTTTCCCGTTTCAGGAAAATCTTCTGATTTCTCATAAAGATTTAATAGCTAGTAGGTTGATATTCTTCTCAGAGATATATATATATTTAATTTAAGTTTTGCCATAGGGTTTGTACACTCCCCGGAGAAATACAGAGAGAGAGAGAGAGAGAGAAATCACCTCCTTGGGTGGGGGGATGGCCATACAACAATCCCAGTTCTCCATTATCCTCTCAGGATTTTGGGTAGGCATACACATATGCCTGGTGTACTTTTCAAGTTGCCCAGTCTAGGACTTGAACTTGCAGTCAGCCATGTGGGATCCAGCTGCCCTAATTACCATGCCACTGACTGGTCCATTTCCAAATATTTCTTAAATCCAAACTGTATCTTAAATCTGTATAGTCTTAAAGTTATAGGCTGAGGCAAATCTTAACTGCTATTTTCTTAACTGCTATTTTTATTTTATGATGGAAATAAACTGTGGTTTTCCAGGATACTCTTTATAAGTTGATATCAGATATTACCAACCTTATAAATCCTCTCTTAAGTTTTTAGTATTTAACACTTCTGTAGAGGTTCCTTTAATATTTAGTACTTAACGAAATAGTGGCAGGTCGGGACCAGCAGGTAGCATAATGGCTATGTTGCTGGACTCCCACATAGTCAACCGCGGTTCGCATCCTGGACCCGGTGGCTTAAAACTCATGCTGGGTGTGTGTGCGTGCGTGCCCAAGATCCCTAGAGGGGAATGGAGGAGAAGGGATTGCAGTGTGGCCATCCCCCCTGGGGGGTGATTTCTCACTTTCTGTCTCTCTGTCTCTCTCTGTCTGTCTGGTGAGCGTATGTGCCCTATAGAGAAAACCTCTCAAAAAAAAAAAAAAAAAAAGAAATAGTGGCAGGAAAAAAGAGCATCCTTTGTTATCATTGGAATATCCCAGCTGATCTTTTATGTAATATAGAAATCAACTAACTCACTTTCCTAACAAGAAATACATGCAGTGAATGGAATCTCATGGGGACGACAGATAGAAGCATTCTAATCTGGGAACTGGCTTGGACTGTGGTAAGATCATCAGATTCTACATCAAGTGTTGCACTATTTGCTTGCATTGACCATCACAGACATAGTGATGTGGACACATGTATACTGATAAGACCAGTAGAGTAACCAGTATGCACCATGACAAATGTGTATGTATATAAAAACAAATACACACAGAGATCAATTATAACTTTTTTTTAAAGCTTGTTTTTTTTCTTTCTTTCATGAGGGAGAGGTAGAGAGAGAAGGAGACAGCTGTCTCACTGCAGTTCTTACCCAGTCCTCTCTGGTGGCTCTAGCACTGCTCAGTGGTGTCCTGCTCCTTGCACCCTGTAGCTGGGCCTTAAAGAATGTATTTAGATCAGAAGAAAAACTACAGGTTTCTTCAGTTTCTTCATATTGAATCAAAATCTGCAGGGATGGGTAAACTGTGGGGTCATTGCTTTGTTCTTCCTAATCTGTTACAGTAAACTTGGGAAAGTATTTGTTAAGTAGTCATTGTTTAAACAAGCACAGAACATGCTAGAAAACTTGGGAATTGTATGATTTAATTCCGTTAATAATTTCACGTCCAGTTTCACTCATTAGCTCTCCTTAATCCATAATCATGTTGAAGAAAAACTATCTGTAGGTTTTAATTAATTAATAGGGCACATGTGTTCACTGGAGAGAGACAGATAGGAAAGAGAAATCATATCCCAGGGAGTAGGGCCATTCTGTAATCCCTTCTCTATTCTCCTTCTAGAACTTTAGGCATGCATGCACGTGTGCCTGACATGATTGTTTTTAAGCCACCAGGTCCAAGATTTGAATGGTGGTCAGCTATGTGGGAGTCCAGAACCTTAATCACTAGGCTACCTGCTGGCCCCTATCTGTAGGTTTTTATTTCTCTTTCTTTTTTATTTTAGAATTTCTCAAAAACAATTTTATTTATTATCATTATTTTAAAATTTTCTATAGGACTTGTACTCACCAGAGAGAAAAGGTGAGAGAGCAAGCTGCCAGACCCAGGACTTGAACCATAGTTGGCCATGTGGGAGTCCAGCACCTTACCCACCATGCCACCTGCTGGTCCATATCAGTAGGTTTTTAAAGGCATGACTGAAACCACTCTTCTCTAATCAGCCTCATGGATTTTGAGGAAACAATCAGATGTCATGAACTACTTAAAATTCAAGATGTAAGGCTAGGATTACTTGAGGAGTAGATGGATAGGGTAGGATGAGGGATGGGGGTTTAATGGACCAAAAGTTTTTCCTAGTAATTAGCTCAGAGAGAGACTTTGGACAAACATTGAACCTCTCTAGACTTCTGTTTGCCCAGCAGTAAAATCAGTATGTTGACTCAAATAATTATCATGATTCTTTTCTGCTTGATAATTCTCTAATACATTTTCATTGACAATTTTGAATTTGTCCAAACTCCCTTGATTCTTTCAGTAAAGTATTCTTTATTCAGGGGCCAGTAGGTGGCATAATCGTTAAGACAGTTGGACTCCCACATGGCCAACCATTGTTTGAGTCCTGGCCCTGAAGGCTTGAAAATCACGCTGGGCACATGCACGTGTATGCGTGTCTGTGTATGTGCCCTAAATCCCAGGAGGAGAATGGAGGAGAAGGGATTGCAGCATGACCATCCCCTATGGGTGTTGATTTCTCACTTTCCCTCTCACTGTGTCTCTCTCTCTTTCTGGCAAGTGCATGTGCCTTAAGGCAAAAATCCTTAAAAAAAATTAAAAAAATTATTCTTTATTTTAGTGGACCCTAAACCTGAATCACCATTAGACTCAAAGAAACTTTTAAAACTACAAGTTTATTCGGTTCTAAACAAATTGAATCAAAATCTGCAGGGATGGTAAGCTGTGGGGCCAGCACCTGAGTTCATTGCTTTGTTCTTCATAATATGTCACAGTAAACTTAGAAAAGTATCTGTTTAGTAATCACTGTTTAAACAAACACAGAACATGCTAGAGAACTTGCGGATTACATGATTGAATTCAGTTAATAATTTCATGTCCAGTTTCACTCATTAGCTCTCCTCCCTAGAGACAAGAAGTCTTAAGGTAATTTAAAAGGGCAGTTTGATTTTGCCACACTCCTGCTTAAATTTTTTTTTTTTTGGAGAGATTTTCACTATAGGGCGCGTGCGCTCGCCAGACAGAGACATAGAGACAGAAAGCGAGAAATCACCCCCCAGGGGGCATGGTCACGCCGCAATCCCTTCTCCTCCATTCTCCTCTCGGGATCTTGGGCACGCACGCACACACGTCTAGCGTGAGTTTTAAGCCATTGGGTCCGGGATGCGAACCACGGTTGACTACGTGGGAGTCCAGCGACATAGCCATTTCCTTAACTGCTGGTTCCCAACATTAATATTAGTTTTAAAAGAGAAAAACATAATGTTATCTACGTTAATAGTAAGTTTTAATGATCTTCGAAGATGTTTAAATCTGTTATTTCATTACTTCAAACATTCATTACTTCAAATAATTATGCCTAACTTTTAACAGTAAACTCGTATCTGGGGAAATAATGGAAGAAGGGGATTAGGTTATCTGAAGTATTACTATTAATAAAGAACAGTATTGTACTTCCTAAAAATTACACACATTTAAGATAATATATAAGTAATTGAGGGAAACGATATTTTAGAAACAGCCCACAGTCTCATCCCACTATTCTTGAGGTGAGTCAGAAACTGCCCACAAGGGGGCGTGCTCATCTAGAGAAACTTGACCAAGTGCCTTTCCTATTATGCAGGTAAAAATGCCTGTTCCATAAATGCACTTTTAGGTCATCTGTTTCCCCTTCCCCTGGTAAAAAGAACAGACTCTCACCACAACAAGAATTCCTACCCATCTTCTATCATGTGTTTATTTTGGATGTGTGATTTTCCAGAGGATAGCAGAGGCCTGACAGAATGGAAATGTGAATTGCCTTGCAAACCCAGTTTATTGAAGCTTGTGATTGTGGCCCCCCCGTCCCCCATTGAGGCCATTTTTATTTTGTAAGCATTGTCATCTTTTCTGTGAAGAAATGTTAAGATTTTCAAAATAGCTTTTTTGGGTAGCCCAAGGGATAGGCATTATATTTTCATTGCTCTATCAATCTGTTAGGCTAAGGAACCTGCCAAGAAGTCACCTTGAGAAATACACAGGCTTTGGGTGGTTTGTACCAGACATACGGCTTCATGCAGTCTCCAGTTTTTCTCATCCGTACCTTTTTTACCTTTGCCTTCAACATTATTAGCAGCAAACATTTACTGAATGCACTTTATGTGGAGGTTTTTAAATAAGGGGGTGGGGAGCTCTTTAAAGAGTTCACCAAAGAAAGCATGCTATGAAAAAACTGTAAGAGCCAGGTATAGCAGCACATGTCTGTAATCCTAGCTACTCAGGAGACTGAGGCAGAAGGATTACAAATTTGAGGCCAGCCTGGGCAACATAATGAAATTACCATCTTAATATAACAATAAATAAATGATTAAAACAGTAAATTAAAAAAAAAAACCTATGTATGAATTTAAAAATATTTTGTACCAAAATAAATTTGTACTTCCGTTTTTTTCCCACAAACTTTTTGAAGGCTCTTCATATGTTCTAGGGAGTAAATAGAGCATATTGGCACGTAGGCCCTGCCCTTCATGTATTTATCAGGGGAATTAATGAAAGGAAGTCATACCATCTGATACTGGTATGCTAGAAGAATGCAGTCATCAATGAGAGCTCCAGGAATTAATTGGATGGGGGAAATCACTCTAAGCTTTGTGAAGGTTTCTCATGACAGGTTTATCGAAAAGGAAGAATTTAAGCTGCATCTTGGGTAGAGGATAGGAGTTAAGTATTGGGTGGAGAGAAAGATATAGGCCCTGGGTTCAGGGGTCTGCAAAGCTGGATGAGCTTGGTCAAGCTAGTTTTGGTAGGACAGTGGTTTCAAACTCAAATGTCTCCTTGGGCCAGCTGGCAGGCTACCTAAATATGTGAGACAAACCTAGAAACGTGGACAGGTAGAAGATGGTAGGGGTGACTGGCAGCATACACTCTGTTTTAATGTATTCAAAAAATAAAACGTGTAACACCAAACTATACTTTGCTGTCAGCCCAAACTCTGGTTTTGACAGTATGTACTCCTCAGTGGGAGAGTGTCCGTTGATAAAGTTTAACTGTCCACAGAAGTTTTCAAAGTAAAATAGGCAATAGAGAAAAAAATTTTAAAGAGATTTTGCTATAGGGCATTTGCACTTGCCAGAAAGACAGAGAGAGAGAAACTGAGAAAGCATGCTTCCAGGAGGATGGCCATGCTACAGTCCCTTCTGCTCTGTTCTCCTCTAGGGATTTTGGGCACACATGCATACATGCTTGGCATGATTTTCAAGTTGCGAGTCCAGGACTTGAACTGCAGTGAACCATGTTGGAGCCCAGCACCTTAACCACTATGCCAACTGCTGGTCCTGGCAACTGAGGAAATTTTAACTCCACAGCCAGAATCTTCTCAAATGTCTCACTACTTTTATTTTATTAGTACTAGCTGTACTAACTGTAAAATTGAGTAGAGTATTTTGAAATATTATGTATGAATGGGACCCATCCTTCTAGCTATTTGCATTCAAGACAGGCTTTTTAGTGTTGGGAATCTCTGAGGTTAATTTGAATGACATTAGATTTTCTAGGATATAGTATTATCATAAATAATTTTGATTATATTTTATATCCTAAAATAGTCTTAGTTCCCTTTCTCACTCTTAATTCTTTGATTTATCTTTACTTTCTGGTAAGATTTTAATCTCTTGTGGAAAAGGAGAAAGAATATATGAGCATTTTTGGTTTCTTTTTTAAAATATGCTTATGTTGATATGCATTATGGTTTTATATAACTATTTGTTTTTGTGGGTGTACGCATAATTATTTGGGAAAATTGATATGAAATCTTCAAAAAAATCTCCTGTCAGATAGTCCTTATCACTAAGTCATTGTTAAATATTATTCTTCAATCTGAAGACGGCTGAATTTAAATCCAGGTTAAGTGACCTATCCTGATTGTCATGGTGTTTCTTTGGCAGGAATAGAATCCAGATTGTCTGTGTTACCTTCTGGTCCTTTATCTGTTATTCCCTACTGCTTTAAGACTCAGTTCAAAGGCCAGCAGAGCTCTGGTATTTTAAAGAATAAATGTAATTTTATCCAGAGAAAGTATATGTATGCCCTAAAATGAAAGCAAGACCAGAGGTCCAGACCATGGGCAGGTGTTCCTGGCAAGAGCCAAATTGGGTGACTAAATTGAAAAAGGTTGCCTGTTCTTAAAAAGAGACTTTGTTGTTGTCTATTTAATTAGTAAGGCTTAGCTCGTTTATTTACTTTTTTTTTTAATCTACCCAGGTATCGAATTTGTATCCTATTAGTGAGTATGTTGGTAGCATGTTGTGCTATCTGTTATTGTACTATGATATGTTTGCCTGTGTGAAGTGAAGCTGCCAGATAATATTGGTTCTCCTCTTCTCTCTTGAATGTATTTCCCAGTGATGATTGATTATAGTGAAGGACATCTAGTTCTCCAGTGGATAAAACAAAGTTAAAACCAAAGTATAGTCTAAGTATTACATATTAGAGCTTTTAGGAAGTCAAAATTATTTGGAGTTGAAGAAAATGGAATTTGTCAAGAATGAGAAGAGTATGATCTGGTGCCAAATGACTTCAGACGATGGGATGGTAGTGAAGAAGTGTTAGAAACAGAGAACAGTGAGTGTAGGAATGTGTGGCCAATATCAAGACATATTTCTTTATAGATAAAGTGAGAGGCGTACTGTTTGATGGTTCGAGCCTTAGAAGTTTGTTTTGAACAGTAGACCAAAGGGCACCCGAAACTTTGTGAAATAAGGATCACTCCCTGAGCCTGGACCTCAGTTTGGTTATCATGGGGGCCAGCCAGAGATTTCATAGCAGATGTTCAAAGACACATTTCTGGGAAAGAACTCAGAGACGAGTGATGTGCAAAAGCATTACAGCTAGGGAAGAGCTAAGTATGAAATCAGCCATGTGCGAGGTAACAGGAAAACTGTGTTAGTTAGGCTGAGTTTGGATCAAGCACAAACACTGAGCAAGATACAGTTTCAGTAGGCAACAAGTTTGAGTTATTGATGAGATTCATTTGAGAAATAATTATTTCATGATACTTTGTGATTTGTTGCTTACATATACATGAAGGGCATTATAAGCCTGTAAAGATGTTGGAATAGGCTAGTGTATTGTACTCTCTGAGTTGGGAGAACCACATGTATAAGAAGCTGAAAAGCACAACAGTCTCCTGTGTGGGTGGAAAGTAATTCAGGAAACCTTTGCTGGAGTTATTTCAGACCACAGGACTTGGAGATGGACAGTATTTAATGTAAATGAGCAAGGATGGGGGTATAAAGCACCATTTGCACCGAACAAAGTGCAAGTGAGGCAGAGATTTCAGTATCATTTAGTACTTGAGAGAATCTAGCCTAGTGTTGAGGGAGAAAGCAGGAAGGATTTTTTTGTTGTTGTTGAGATTTGAGAGATACCCAGAGAATATTATTATCTATTAGATTGAATTTGTTTGGTTTAATATAAAAAGTAGCATTTCCACAGAACCAAATATCCTTTTTAAAAAAAAGCTTATTATTATTTTTCCATGAGAAAGAGAGAGAGAGAGTAAAAAAAAAGAGAGACAAAAGATACAGCGTCCCCAACAGGGTCTTCATGCTGTAATCTACCCCCAACCTCTGTCAGCCTCAGATTATGGTCATGCGTGTGGGCCTGGTACAGTCAGGGAAGTGTCTAGACATGAATCTAGAACCTTCCCATGTGGGTTAGCCTTATAGAGCGTGTTTTTCCATTGTACCACTATCTAGCCCCCAACTTTGCATTTTTGATCTTTTTAATATTTACTTTTCTATTGATTTAAATACTCAATCCATATTAGTATTTTTGATGAATTTTTTCCATCAAACAAAAATGGGAATAATGGTTAGCTTGTATTATGCTTTGTTCATCTAATATTGTATAATGAACATTTTAGTACAGTTTTATAGTTTTAACATCACCAAATAGTCTTCCCAACTTAATTTTAAAGGCTATGAGGGATATCTTTTCATGCATAAATGAGTTTCTTTTCTTTATTTTTTTTTAAGAGGTTTTTGTTATAGGACGCGTGCGCTCGCCAGACAGACAGAGAGAGACAGAGAGACAGAAAGTGAGAAATCACCCCCTAGAGGGGATGGTCACGCCACAATCCCTTCTCCTCTATTCTCCTCTCAGGATCTTGGACACGCATGCACACACACCCAGCATGAGTTTTAAACCGCGGTCGACTACGTGGGAGTCCAGCGACATAGCCATTACGCTAACTGCTGGTTCCCCCTAATTTTTTAGTTGAACATTTAACATATTATTCTTTTCTAATATCAACAGTTTGAGTGTAAATTTTCCTGTAACTACTATGCTTATTGTAGCCTATAAATTGTGAAATGTTATATTTTTATTATTCATTGTTAAGTATTTATATTTATATTTATTTGATCCATACATTATTTAGAAGTATTTTCTTTTTAAAATGTAGAATTAATTAATTTTATTTTCTATTATTATTTTATTTAATTTTTTTTTTAGGTTTTTGTCAGAGGGCATATACACTTGCTGGAGAGAGACAGAGAGTGAGAGAGACAGAGAGAGAGAGAGACAGTGAGAGGGAATGTGAAAAACAACCACCATAGCCATACTGTTATTCCTTCTCCTCCATTCTCCTCCTAGGATTTTGGACACACATGCAGATGTGTCCGGCATAATTTTCAAGTTTGGGACATGAACTGTGATTGTTCCTGTGGGTATCTAGTGACTTAACCACCACATCACCTGTTGGCCCATCTAATTATTTTAAATTTTGCTATAGGGCGCATGGCTCACCAGAGAGAGACAGTGAAAGAGTGAGTGATACAAAGTGAGAAAGCACGCCTCAGGAGGGATGGCCATGTGCCAGTCCTTTCTTCTCCATTCTCCTCTTGAGATTTTTGGTATGGATGCATACATACACATATGTCCAGAATGTTTTTCAAGCTGCTGTATCTGGGACTCAAACCATACAGTTGGCCACCTGTCTTAATCACCATACCACCTGGCTGGCCCCAGTAGTATTTTCTTTTAAATTTCCAAATCTTGACTCCTAAGTCACTTATTGACTCCTAAGTTAATTGTATTATAGTTGGAGAGTATGTTCTGTTATAAAAATATATCTATTTTTTAAAAAGTGATTAGGTTATGGTTTAATATGTGATCAGTTATAATATTCATGTGTTTGAAAAGAATGTTTCCTCTCTAATTTGGGGGTACAGAGTTCTGTCAGTGCTTATCAAATTGAGATTTCTAAGGTACTATTCAAATCTATTTCTTCTTTTTTTCCTTACTTGACCTATTTAGAGTTTAAAGAAATGTGTTGAAAGATCTCATTATGGAATACACTCTGTTGATTTCTCTTTTTACTCTGTTTTTGCTCTATATAAAATTGAGGCTATTTGTTAAAAGACAAATGGATTTAGAATTAGTATGTCTCCTTGGTGAATCTAAACTGATCATATAGAGACCCTTTATCTCCATTAACTACATCACTTACAAATAACCTGTAGCCATAATTTAAAAGTTTTTGATATTCTAATGAGAAATTATTATTTTTTATTATTTTTTTTGGAGAGGTTTTTCACTATAGGGCGCGTGCGCTCGCCAGACAGACAGAGAGAGACAGAGAGAGAGAGAGACAGTGAGAGGGAATGTGAAAAACAACCACCATAGCCATACTGTTATTCCTTCTCCTCCATTCTCCTCCTAGGATTTTGGACACACATGCAGATGTGTCCGGCATAATTTTCAAGTTTGGGACATGAACTGTGATTGTTCCTGTGGGTATCTAGTGACTTAACCACCACATCACCTGTTGGCCCATCTAATTATTTTAAATTTTGCTATAGGGCGCATGGCTCACCAGAGAGAGACAGTGAAAGAGTGAGTGATACAAAGTGAGAAAGCACGCCTCAGGAGGGATGGCCATGTGCCAGTCCTTTCTTCTCCATTCTCCTCTTGAGATTTTTGGTATGGATGCATACATACACATATGTCCAGAATGTTTTTCAAGCTGCTGTATCTGGGACTCAAACCATACAGTTGGCCACCTGTCTTAATCACCATACCACCTGGCTGGCCCCAGTAGTATTTTCTTTTAAATTTCCAAATCTTGACTCCTAAGTCACTTATTGACTCCTAAGTTAATTGTATTATAGTTGGAGAGTATGTTCTGTTATAAAAATATATCTATTTTTTAAAAAGTGATTAGGTTATGGTTTAATATGTGATCAGTTATAATATTCATGTGTTTGAAAAGAATGTTTCCTCTCTAATTTGGGGGTACAGAGTTCTGTCAGTGCTTATCAAATTGAGATTTCTAAGGTACTATTCAAATCTATTTCTTCTTTTTTTCCTTACTTGACCTATTTAGAGTTTAAAGAAATGTGTTGAAAGATCTCATTATGGAATACACTCTGTTGATTTCTCTTTTTACTCTGTTTTTGCTCTATATAAAATTGAGGCTATTTGTTAAAAGACAAATGGATTTAGAATTAGTATGTCTCCTTGGTGAATCTAAACTGATCATATAGAGACCCTTTATCTCCATTAACTACATCACTTACAAATAACCTGTAGCCATAATTTAAAAGTTTTTGATATTCTAATGAGAAATTATTCTTTTTTATTATTTTTTTTTGGAGAGGTTTTTCACTATAGGGCGCGTGCGCTCGCCAGACAGACAGAGAGACATAGAGACAGAAAGCGAGAAATCACCCCCCAGGGGAGATGGTCACGCCACAATCCCTTCTCCTCCATTCTCCACTCGGGATCTTGGGCACGCACGCACACGCGCCTGACGAGAGTTTTAAGCCACCCGGTCCGGGAGGCAAACCACGGTCGACTACGTGGGAGTCCAGCGACATAGCCATTACGCTAACTGCTGGTTCCCATAATGAGAAATTATTTTAAAGACAATAATAGTTTTGATTTAAATGCAGTTTACCATTTTATTTGCTTACCCATTATGTATTGCATGCCTGACTATCTTTCTTGGATTTCTTTGTTTCTTCTTTTTTAAAGAATACTTTTATTTATTTATTTTAATTTGACCAGAGCAGGACAGAGTGAGAGTGAGAGCGCGAGAGAGAGGGAGAGAGAAAGTGAGAAAGCAAGCCTTTAGATCTGGGCTCGAACCATGGTCAGCCCTGTGGGAGTCTAGCACCCTTACACACCAAACCACCTGCTAATTCCTCTTGTACCCTTACCCACCACACCACCTGCTAATTCCTCTTGTTTTTTTTTTCCTTGAACTGTATAATTTGTTTATTTATTCATGTATCCTTTCAACAAATATTTATTGACTAAGAGGTGTCAACTACTTTTCTGGGTGCTCGATGTAGTTTAGTGAATGAAATGTACAAGGATTCCCGCCTTTGTGAATCTTAAAATCTTATGAGGGAAAAAGGCAAGTAATAGGAAAATTAATTACGTTATTTTACAAGGTGATGAAATGTTATTTAAAAAATAAAGTAGAACAAAGAACGGGAAGTTAGTTGCACTTGTAAGTGGGTGGAGGAGGGGAAGCAGAAGTCGGGTTACAGTACTAAATGGAATGTCCCTTGAGGACTTTATGAAATGCAAGTCTCAAGTGGACCAACAGAATAGAATAGAGACCCCAGAAAATAAACCTGAAAACATACAGCCAACTGATTTTGACAAAGGATACCAGTAAATCCAGTTGGAAAAGGAAAACCTCTTTAGCAAATGGTGCCAGAAAAACTGGGTATCCACCTGCAGAAAGATGAAACTGGAGCCCCATTTTTCACCATTAACAGAAGTCAACTCAAATTGGATCAAATATCTAAACCTAAGACTTCAAACTATAAAACTACTGGTGGAAAACACTGAGAAAAATCTGGGAAACACTGGAGTAGGTAAAGACTTCTTAATTAAGACCCCCAAAGCACAGGCAATAATCTTCAAAATAATAAGTGGGATTACATCAGATTAAGAAGTTTCCGCACAGCAAAGGACACAGTAATTAGTGTGAACCAGCAACCCGCAAAATGGGAGAATATTTTTGTAAACTATGCCTCAGATAAGGGACTGATGACCAGAATACATAGGGAACTCAAGCAGCTTACTTGGGGAAATAAAAACAGATTAACCCAATTAAAAGATGGGAAAATGAGCTGAACAAAAATCTCTCTAAGGAAGACATATGAAAAGCCAAAAAGCATATGAAGAAATGCTCAACATTCCTCACCATAAAGGAGATACAGATTAAAACCACAATGAGATAACACCTAACCCCTGTCAGAATGATGAAGATTAAAAATAAAAAAAGTGATGTGTTGGTGGGGTTGTGGTGAAAGGAGCACTCCTACATTGTTGGTGGGAATGTAAATTGGTCCAGCCACTGTGGAAAAGAGTATGGCGGTCCCTCAAAGACCTACAAATAGAACTATAATATGATACAGCAATCAAAGGACAGGAAAATGCTCAGTTGGAAAAGTGCACATCAATGTTTACTGTCGTATTACTCACGATTGCTAAGACATGGAACCAACCCAAATGTCCATGAACAGATGAATGGATTGAAAAAGGGTGGCACATATACTCTATGGGATACTATTCAGCCATAAAAAACAAGACCCTGCCATTTGATAGAAAGTGGTCAAATATGGGATATTTATTGCTGAATGAAGCAAGCCATGCTATGAAAGAGAGACATTGTGTGTCTCCACTTAATATATACCAACTGTACACACTCTATGGTAGAGATCGAAACATTGGAGGACATAAAAGTATCAAAAATAGTTATGGACACTGGAGACAGGGTAGAAGAGAGGAAGAGTACAGGGAAGGAAATTAGGGGAAAAATTGAGAGACAGGACATTTGTTGGACATAGAAATGATTTATTACCTGTTGATGATAATGTGTATAGTATTCTCAACTGGACTGATCTGAGGCGTATTTCATGTTGGGTAAATTATCTTCATAAGCCAAATTATATATAGCAATTGAATCTATAATATAATAATAATAATAATAAATGTAGTAAGGGATGTACACAAAAAATAGCAAACATGATATCTGACAATGAAGTGTCAAGGGTATTCTATTGTAGTTAAAAGTGAAGGCTGTCTTCTAACACCATTACTACTGGAAGTTCTGAACTGGAACTTCTGAACTGGAAGTTCTGAAGTATATTTGACTAATGAAAATGTTAAGACAAAATTATAAGTATTAAAAATTTTAAAATTAAAATAAAATATAAGTTAAAAAATGCAGGTCTCTCTTTTTTTAAAGAGATTTTTGCCTTAGAATGTGCATGCTTGACAGAGAGAGACAGAGACAGTGAGAGAGAAAGTGAGAAAACACTCCCCGGGGGAGATGGCCATACCACAATCTCTTCTTCATACTCCTTCTGGAATCTTGGGCATGCATGCACATGTGCCCGGCATGATTTTCAAGCTACTAGGTATCTTGAACCATTGTCGGCTATTTGGGAGTCCAGTGGCGTAACTGGACTGGCTATGTCAAGAGACCTGCATCTGCTGGCTGAGACGCAGGTCTCTTGACAGTAAACTCATTTTATTTGAATGTGTATTAATTTCTTTATATTATTTTTATCCTTACGAGGTAATATTTTTGAGTAAGCATTTTTACGTTTGTAATTAATTTTATTTGAAGTTATCATACCAACAACCCTGTCTCCTGGCTCACTGGGCTTCTGGGAACTTGGCTGTCATTCTCTTGTAGGTGACCTTTCTGGCTCCTTGTCTTTTTTTCTTGCTTCCTGGAGATCTGGGTTCTTGTCTTCCATAAGTACTGGAAAATGTGAGCTTTTTTTCTCTTTTATATCTCCTTTTCTTCTGTATAGTCTCTCTAGTTAGGTATACATTAGAATTTCTTTTCATCCGTATCTCTTACTACCTCTTTTGTATTTTCCATCACTTCTTTCCCCAGTTGCTTATAATTACCATCATATGTGTACTGAATGTATATTATACCAATAAAAAGTTAGAGAATTTGTTCACTATCTGATGTTTTGAATTCTTGATTGTATATATTCTTTAAGATAATACGTAAATTATTGGATTTTGTTTTCCTAAAGGTAAAATTTACACATGATGAAATGCACACATTGTAAGCATACAATTTAATAAATTTTAACATGTATATAACATATGATGCTTATATGAAGGTGTAACCCACACCCTATTGAGGTACAGACCTTTTCATTATGCTAGAAAGTTTCCTTATGCTCCTTCAGTTAATGTGCCCCCACCCAAGACAACACTTTTCAGTTTATTTTTTACTGTAGGATAGCATTGTCAGGGAACCAGCAGTTAGCGTAATGGCTATGTCGCTGGACTCCCACGTAGTCGACCGCGGTTTGTGTCCTGGACCCGGTGGCTTAAATCTCACGCCGGGCGCGTGTGCGTGCGTGCCCAAGATCCCGAGAGGAGAATGGAGGAGAAGGGATTGCGGCGTGACCATCTCCCCTGGGGGGTGATTTCTCGCTTTCTGTCTCTATGTCTCTCTCTGTCTGTCTGGCGAGCGCACGCGCCCTACAGTGAAAATCTCTCAAAAAAAAAAAAAAAAAAGGATAGCATTGTCAGTTCTAAAGCTTTGTAAAAGTGAATGACATATAATGTATTCTTTTGCATCCAGCTTCTCCTTTTTTTCTTCTCCCTTTTGAAAAAAAGTCAGGATCTCAGGACCAGCAGATGGCATAGTGGTTATGTCACTGGACTCCCACATGGCTGACCACAGTTCAAGTCCCAGACCTGGTGGCTTGAAACTCATGCCATGAGTGTGTACATGCATGCCCAAAATCCCTAGAGGAGACTGAAGGAGAAGGCATTGTGGCTTGTTCATCCCCCATGGCGGAGGGTGATTTCTCACTTTCTGTCTCTCTGTCTCTCTGGAGAGTTTACCTTCCCTATAGCAAAAATTTCTCTAAAAAAAAAAAAAAAGTCAGGATCTCACTATGTCATGATCCCTGTCTCAGTTTCTTGAGTATCTGGGACCACAGACTTGCATCACTGCACCCAGCTCTTTAGAGCGGAAAACTGAACCTGGGCTTCCCATGTGACCAAAGTCTGTGTTGAGTAAAGTGCCCACCAGCTCGCATTGCCATGGCTGGGCCAAGTCCAATTTATTTTACTTGGCCTCTGTGTGAAAGATTACCTACACTGTACATGTTACTCCTCTTTATTGCTGAACAATCCTTCAGTATTGATGATATGATAATTTGTTTACCCATTACCAGGATGATAGACATTTGGATATGTCCAGGTTTTGGCTATTGCAAATAAATATGTTATGAACAGCTTTATCAAGTCTTCTGTTATACATATATTTGATTTCCCTTATGTAAATACTAACTGATTTAGTTGCTGGGTTATAGCTGCTTTATATTTAATATAGAACTTAAAAATCTTGAGTTAGAATTATAAAATTGTGATTAATATTGATTCCAGGCAAAGAAGAAGCCAAATTGGATATATTTAACATTAAATGTTTAAGCTGATTTGTAAAGTCATTGAGTTGTGTTTAATAAGTATTTTATTATTAATGTTATTATTATTGTTAATTTTAAATTTTGCTGTAGGGCATGTGTGCTCACTGGAGAGAGAGAGAGAAAAAGAGAGAAGGAAAGTGAGAAAACAAACTCTCAGGTCTGGGACTGGAATTGTGGTTGTCCATGTGGGAGTCCATCACCCTAACCACTACACTACCTGCTGACTCCCTCAATAAGTATTTTGACAGGATGAATGCAGTTAATGATTTAGTTAACATCATCCTAAGGAGCTTGTTAGAATTATTATCACTCATAAGTTCCTTATTCTAATTTCAACTCCAGAATATCCAAGGTTTACTATCCTTAGCCAGTAGTTAAATAATAATAATTAAAAAGCATATGAGTAAAAATGACTTTAAGCTGCATAAAACTACTCTTGTGGTGATTATTTTTTATTCAGCTGTGTGATAATGTAAATCATGAGCATGTTCATCTGGTCTCTACCATTACTTACACATGCTCACTCAACATTGATACTGAAGTTGTTCTTTCTTAACGAAAAAAACCCCCACAACTCATTATTTGAAAGATTATCTTAAAAACCAAGATTAAAAACCATTGTCTCTCTCACATTTCATGTTGCAAACTCCAAAATACTATATTGGAATTCTGCCAGTTAGAAAACACTGTCTTTTGCTACCTTTGAAGGTTTAAAATTTTTAGGTAATCCTCTGGAACCTTGTTATGGAATAAATTTATAATCCAGATATATTAAATCTCTGTAAAAGCATGGTTCACTCACTTTATTTTTATTGTAAGCTGAAGACTTTCTGTTAATTTTTGTTGAGTGATTTAGGAAATAATATAAAGATTTTTATATAGTATAAAATTTTATTCTCTGTTGTAAATATGCTTGGCACTAATTTATACAGTACTGCAAAGACATTTAATGCATATCTATTAAAGAAATGAAAATAAAATGTGTATTTAAGAATACACATCTTGACTGTAGTTTAAAAGAAATATCATTATAGTATTGGGCATCAGAGAATGATTTTCCAGAGGAGGAAGAGAAAGGTCATTGGATGTTCTTTTTTTTTTTTATTTTATTATCATCATAATCTTCTTTCTATTACACTAGATTACATATAACTTTACATTGACTTCCATTGCTTTTTCAAAAGGGAATGCCATGCATGTCAGTCAATACAGAGATATCAATCTCCCCGCTTTATCATTCAATATCTTTTCCATTCTTTTCCCAATAATTATTATTATAATTTTTTTAAACAGTCAATCACTATTTCTCATTTTGCTTATTAAAAAGACTTCACCCATCATGAAATACTTTCCAGACCGGTTCAGTTGAGAATACTATACATGTCATCATCAACAGGTAATAAACCATATCTATTTCTCATTAACATCCTGCCTCTCTATTGTTCACTGCTGTCTTTATCCTCTTCTCTCTCCTTTTTTTTTTT
>NW_006159565.1:8420168-8427238 GCF_000334495.1 Tupaia belangeri chinensis
CCCAGGGGACACCCTTTTTTTTCTTTTTTAAGACACAAATCTTGCTATGCTTCCCAGTCTGACCTCAAACTCATGAGTATCCTGCCTCCAACTCACAAGTAGCTAGTGGTATGGACACATACCATCAACAACTGGCCTACGTGATCTGTTTGCAGATTTCAGCTGATCTTGGTACATGAGAGTTGATCATTCTAGCTAAACCATGAACTTTATATGAATGTATTAATATATATTTAAGGTTTATTCTTATATTTTAACTATTTGATATTTGAGTAATTCTGTACAGAAGGAAGACCAAGCTAATGAGAAATGACTGATGGTGTTTTTTGCAAATTCGAGTTAAAGTGTAGGTTAGAAATTTTACTTTCTAGTAGATCACTTCTTAACTTTGTTTTCTTGTTTTGAAGTTTATTTATTTCTCTTTGTGAGATACGACATATAGACAAAGAGTACCCTAGTAGAGTCTTAATGCCACAATCCACCCTCAGCCTTAGTCAGCCCCAGACCATGGACAAATGCTTACCTGGTGTATTCAGGGAGGTCTCTGAAGTGAACCTGGAACTTTCCCATGTGAGTCAGGCTTGCAGAATAGCCTGTTACCACAGTGCTACCACACTTTGCTTTTAGGGGAATTCTTTCTTTTAAAGTAGTTCACATATGTTATTTAAATGAATTCTTACAGTAACTGTATAATAATCATCTCTAAGTTAGAGTAGATAAAAATATAAAATCATGATTAAAACTTATTACTTATTTCAAAAAAGTTTCTTTTCAGTATTTTCCAAAATACATGTCATCTCTATGCCGGTTATATGTACATGCGCTTATTCTGAAAGGAACTATAGATTATGTGGTTGATTTTTAGTCACAATTTTATCAAAAAAAGTAATATGAATAGCATGTTTCAATCAAAGACAATAGGTATGTGTGCATCTGTGCAGTGCTAATATTTAAAAATATTTATGGAGTGTAAGAGTGTAATAGTAGCTCTACATATATAGTAACAGTCATTGTGTGTTTTTTAGCCTTTCTAAGATTTCATTCCTGTACAAATGAGCTCTATGAAATTATTGTGGCTAAAATACCAATGTTTGTCTTTCACTCAATTTATCTGCACTTCATAAAAATGCTTAAATATTACTTCATCATCCTTACAGCTGCTTTGCAGTATGTGAAGCCTATGAACTAATTCTTGAATATTTATGAAGTAATTCTGATTTTTGCAGGTGTTGTGGGCCCTTAGGAGTATTTAGTTTAATTTGGAACAGAATTTTCTATTTATTGCATGATTTTTCATTTTTAAAAACCAAGTTGTATTAAATCCGTTTATGTGTAACTTAGTTATGTTGACTTAAGTTTTTTATCTTTCTGTATGAGTTTTGATGAAGCATAAGAGTTCTCAATATCTTTTTTTTTTTGGAGAGGTTTTTGCTATAGGGCACATGCGCTTGCCAGATAGACAGAGACAGAGAGACAGAAAGTGAGAAATCACTCCCCGGAGGAGATGGCCACGCCACAGTCCCCTCTTCTCCATTCTCCTCTCAGGATCTTGGGCACACACACACATGCACCCGGTGTGAGTTTTAAGCCACTGGGTCTGGGACTCAAACCACGGTCAACTACATGGGAGTCCAGCGACATAGCCATTACACTAACTGCTGGTCCCATAGTTTACAATATCTTGATTGAAATGCTAGGAGAATTACTTCACAGATAATATACATCATTTGGTATATGTTATAGATCCTCTCTATAAAATTCTACTTTATAGAATGCTTAGGTAGGATTAGCAAAAAATGAACTAATAAACAATATCCCTAAGAGAGTAAGTTTATTTTTAAGAGAGACAGAGAGAAACAGAATGGAAGCCCCAAGCACCCTCAGGAGGGTCTTATACCATGATTGCTTCCCACCTCCTGCCTTTTAGCCACCAGGATCATGGGCATGTGCTTTTGTCTGGCATGTACAGACGGACCAAGGAGTCAAACTCCAGTCTCCTATATGTCTCCCAGCATTGCAGAATGCTGTGCTATTCCTGCATTACCACAGCTGGGCCAAGAGAGTAGCTGCTAAGCATTTTCAACACACAAAAAATCATTAAGTATGTGGGATAACTAGCTTGATTTTGCCGTCCTACAATGTGTACCTATATCAAAATGTCATGTTGTACAGAATAAATATGTACAATTTTTGTCAGTTAAAAACTAAAATAAAGTAAGAGGAATAACCTTCCTCCAAAGATCAGAGAGTGAAATTGTATGAAAGCCATAAGTTGATTTTTCACCAGAAGCAATTTTCCTTATTGGAGAGGATAGATGAAGACAATCACTACATATTATATAGGATAGAGAAAAAAATATTAAGGTTTTTCAGAATTATATCATAAAGTCTGAGGTCCCAAAGTGCTGGCATATTCGAGGAGGACTTCATAAATTACATGAAAAATGAATATTATGAGAAAACCATGTATGGATTTCAGAATTATTTTGCACCAAATAAACTTATACTTTAATATTTTTCCCCCACATTTTGGAGTACTTGCTATCTCATTCTCTCAGAACTACCATTAAAAAAACCCAAAACTCTGCTCTTTCCTACTATACATGATGGCAGGCGATAAAGCTGCAAAGCAGGATACTAAGGAGAAGAAACCTGAAGCCAAGAAGGCTGATGCCAGTGGCAAGGTTAAAAAGGGTGACCCCAAGTCTAAAAAGCCCAAGAAGGGGAAGCCCCATTGCAGCCAAAACCCCGTCCTAGTCCGGGGCATTGGCAGATACACCCGGTCTGCCATGTATTCCAGGAAGGCCATGTGCAAGAGGAAATACTCGGCCACTAAATCCAGGATCGAAAAGAAGAAGGTTCTTGCGACTGTCACAAAACCGGTTGGTGGAGACAAGAATGGTGGTACCCGGGTGGTTAAACTGCACAAAATGCCTAGGTATTATCCTACTGAAGATGTGCCTCGAAAGCTGTTGAGCCACGGCAAAATACCCTTCAGTCAGCATGTGAGAAAGCTGCGAGCTAGCATCACTCCTGGGACCATTCTGATCATCCTCACTGGATACCACAGAGGCATGCGAGTGGTTTTCCTGAAGCAGCTGAGCAGTGGCTTGCTACTTGTAACTGGATCACTGGTTCTCAATCGCGTTCCACTGCGTAGAACACACCAGAAATTTGTCATTGCCACCTCCACGAAAATTGATATTAGCAAAATAAAAATCCCAAAGCACCTTACCGATGCTTACTTCAAGAAAAAGAAACTGCGGAAACCCAGACACCAGGAAGGTGAGATCTTCAACACAAAGAAGGAGAAATACGAGATTTCAGAGCAGCGCAAGATTGATCAGAAAGGTGTGGATTCGCAAATTTTACCAAAAATCAAAGCTCTTCCTCAGCTCCAGGGCTACCTGCGATCCATGTTTACCCTTACAAATGGAGTTTATCCTCACAAATTGGTGTTCCAGATTTTTTTTGCCAAGAACCTAATTAACTGATCATATATATATATAAAACCCCAAACTCTCAACTTTTTTTGTTGTAATTTTGTTTTAATTGTGTTGAGAAAAGTTATTTTACTGTGTCTATTTGCATGAGAGTTATGTCTTTCTAAAAATCAGTGAAAGATCAGGACCAGCAGTTAGTGTAATGGCTATGTCGCTGGACTCCCACGTAGTTGACTGCGGTTCGAGTCCCGGACCTGGTGGCTTAAACTCACGCCGGGTGCGTGTGTGTGCATGCCCAAGATCCCAAGAGGAGAATGGAGGAGAAGGGATTGCGGCGTGGCCATCCCCCCTGGGGAATGATTTCTCACTTTCTATCTCTCTGTCTCTGTCTGTCTGGCGAGCGCACGCGTCCTATAGCAAAAACCTCTCAAAAAAAAAATCAGTGAAAGATCAATACTTTAAAATATTTTGTAATATGTCAGTGGTGGTATGGTAATGGTGATATGCTGACAATTGATAATTGAATAAGATAAAACTTAAATCTGTTATAGTGACCTAATATTACACTTAGGTGATTCAAGTTTTCCTATAGCAGATCTGTACCTATGGTATTATTTGCCTTGGAATGAATGTATCAGGGGTTTGGTTGATTAATGAATCTGTAGTATGGGATGCTGTTAGATCTTATTTTTCCTAGTAGAGTCTGAGGACCGTCACCAGCCCCAGCATCAGCACCAGAATCATCAGCATCTGCAAGGTTGTTAGATGTACAATCTGGGCCAGCTTCTAGAATACTCCATCAGAACCTTCATTTCAACAGATTATTTAGATGATATGTCTGTACAGTAACGTTTGAAAAGCCCTCCTATAGAAGACATAAGACTTGACATTGGACAAAGAACAAATAGTTCTTTACTCAAGGTTGCAAGAAAATAAAGATTTGGACATTATTAGAAAAGTAAAACAAATATTCACCTTAATAATATATTTAGCTTTAGGAATATTCATCTTTTCTAGAGTGAAATGTTTTTAATGCATTTCTGTATACTTGAAACTTAGGCACTTACCATGAGAAGAACTGTGATGTTCTGGGATATGGCCATGTGGATCCATTGGCAAGACATCACCCAACTGAAGTTAAAAGAACTTAGCTATATAGCACTCATTTAAACTAATGTAGTTTTTCTACTGTCACAGTATATTGGTATATTTTTAAAAAGTTACAATTTAGAATAAGAAATGCCAGTATCCAGAGATAAGTACACTTTCCTAATAGACTTCCTACTAGTAGATAACAAGTCTATTAGGAGACATGAAGTCTGTTAGAAGACATGAAAACAGTTGGTTTGCTTTGCAAAAGTGACCCAGAAACCTTGGAGGTAGCAGATAGCTGCCCACGGTCACTAAATGTGAAATACCTTAAATGTATATAACATGAGACAAGACAGAAACACAAAGGTGCCTCACAGGAATTTGTCGTGGTATACTCTACTTCTGATTTTAAATTTACTCTAAGAAGAAATCTTT
The DNA here is from genome assembly GCF_000334495.1 of Tupaia belangeri chinensis. Lineage (NCBI taxonomy): Eukaryota > Metazoa > Chordata > Mammalia > Scandentia > Tupaiidae > Tupaia > Tupaia belangeri. The sequence goes on from NW_006159565.1 coordinate 8,425,139, forward strand.
TGCTTGCATTTTGCTTTCAATATTTGAAACCCTCCTTCAGTGAGTGGGGCACAGTTTGAAAACCAGTGCTCTAGCTTAAGAACACTATCATGACTTCTTTTTGGAAAACTCATGATGCATTTTTGCGTAGAAAGACATAGAAAAATATGTTAAGACTTTTCTGTCGACCCAATATTAACCTAAAGATGTACATTTACCTTTCTTTTTAATGCATAAGAATTTTTTTCTTTTCATTAAACTTCTTTCCCACCTCCCTTAATTCTGACCTTGATCCAGTAGTGTATCCACCTGTGTCTTATTCAGATGACCCAGAAACCTTGGAGGTAGCAAACAGCTGCCCGTAGTCACTAAATGTAAAAGTCCTTAAATGTGTGGGACCTGAGACAAAACAGAAGCACAAAAGTGCCTCCCAGAAACATCTGGTTATCTGCATATCATTGTCAAGCATATTATTGACATAGCAGAGAAAGGAGCTTGCCATAGCATTTCTCACAAGCAAGGAATTGTAAGAGAAAATGATAATGGGGGTCCAGTTCCGTAGTGCAATTGGTAATGTTCTGCTCAGGAGAAGCTGGATCTCGTGTGGCAATGCCAGTTTTAATCCCCAGCCTGGTTGGCCTGAAACATGCTGGGCACATGCATATGTATCCCATGGCTGAAGGACTGGAGGAAGGGGATTGCAGTGTGATCAGACCCTGTGAAGGTGTCCCTCCCTCTGTCTTACTCTTTTCCACATGTATGTGCACGTGCACATAGTTTATCATGAATAAAGAAAAGGAAAATGCTAGCTTAGTACACTTCAACCTTATAAATGCCATTCTCTTAATTTATTGTGCTGAATGTATTACTTACTTTTAGAAGTTTGTCTATAAAATACATTTAAAAAATCTGCCAGAAGGTGTGTGTGCTTGTCAGGAAGAGACAGAGAAATGGGGAAAGGGAGAAAGCATCTGTCGGTGGGGCATAGTAGTGCCACAGTCCTTTTTCCTCCATTTATTCATCCTGTCAGGATTTGGGGCACACATACACACGTCCCTGGCATGTTTTTAAAACCAGGCCTAGGATCTGAACTGTGCTCTCAGCAATGTGGGATTTGACTCCCTTACCTACTAGGCCACAGGGGCCAGCAGCCTTGTAGGTAATAACTAAAAACTAAAACCAAAAAAACTAACAGTGTCATTTATTTGATTACTATACCATAAACTGTTTTCTCTACAAATTCTCAATCATAAACTTCATTCTTGAATAAGGAGGTAATGCTATATACTATAATTTATATATATTTTTATCCATTAGAAAGGTATGAAGGTATGTTTGTCTTATTAGAGAAAAACAGGAAAACAGTATTAGATAAAAGCAGTAAGACATCTTTTGTTTGGATTTTTCTTTGGAAAGTACATTTTGACTTAAACAGGATTTTTATGACAAATTGATACTACATCAGTAGTTTTAGAAGATGGCTTGAGACCAGCAGTTAGCATAATGGCTATGTCGCTGGACTCCCATGTAGTCGACTGTGGTTCGAGTCCCGGACTTGGGGCTTAAACTCATGCCGGGTGCGTGTGCATGTGTGCCTAAGATCCTGAGAGGAGAATGGAGGAGAAGGGATTGCGGTGTGGCCATCCCCCCTGGGGGGTGATTTCTCGCTTTCTGTCTCTCTGTCTTTCTGGTGCGTGTATGCATCCTATAGCAAAAACCTCTCCAAGAAAAAAAAAAAAAAGCGAAGATGGCTCAGTGCTCCACTAGAAGATTAGTTTAGATTTTATTATGTCACGATTGTACTGAAAAATGCCATAAAGTCTTATCAGATCATCCCAGGCCATGCCTACTGAATATCACAACACTTCTGCTCTGCAGGAAAATGACTCAGGCACTTTGGACACGGTGGGCGCTGTGGTTGTGGACCACGAAGGGAATGTTGCTGCTGCTGTCTCCAGTGGAGGCTTGGCCTTGAAACATCCAGGGAGAGTGGGGCAGGTAAGTGATTATGTTTCTTTTTTGTTATTTTTTTTAAATTCCCAGAGGATGAATGCGCTCATGAGAGAGAGAGATAGAGATAGATAGAGAGAGAGAGAGGGAGAGAGAGAGAGAGAGAGAGAG
>NW_006159565.1:8427251-8429577 GCF_000334495.1 Tupaia belangeri chinensis
GGAGGAGATAGAAAGCATCCCTGTGGTCATGCTGCAATCCCTTCTCTTTCATTCCTTCTTCCTGTTGGGATTTTGAGCACAAACCATGGTTGGCCATGTGGGATCCAGGTCTCTTAGCCACTAGGCTATGGGACTGGCCCAGTAATTATGGGGTTCTAAACTAGCTTTTTAAATGATAAAACATGGGTTTTTTTTTGGCTTACAATATTTTTAAAACTAATTTTGCCTGAGGGTGTTTGCACTCACTGGAGAGAGACACAGAGAGAGTGAGATCGAGAGTGAGAGAGAGAGAAAAGATGAGAAAGCACTTTTCACGGGGAAGGGTCATCTCTACCTCCTTTTGGGATTTTAGGCATGCCTGGCATGTTCCTCAAGTCAGCAGGTCTGGAACTTGAACTGTCTAAGTTAACCATGTGGAATCCAGTTGCTTTAACCACCTGGCCATGGACTGGTCTGGCTTACGATTTTTAAACAAGTATGGACAGTGTTTTTCTTCCTAAAATATAAATATCATGAAAAGAAAATGCCCATTTATCTAATATATTAGGTCATTAGGAAAGTCATGTATTTTCCTATGCAAAAATGTGTCATGACTTTCCCAATGACCCAATAAATCATTAATTAAATACTTTTTGAAGATTGTTTCTAGGAAACCTGTCTCATAGTAGTAGAATTCTTTCTGATATTTATCATGGGTAATTCTAGTTTTACTACTTTAAATAGGCTGGGCACTGCCCTTGGTCTTTAGTAGGCATTTGCTAAATGTGTTGGTTTCCATTTTTTCTCTTTGTAATTGTCACTGTATTTAGGTACAAACTATACCTGACTATATTGCTACTTGCTTTTTAGGAGGGAAAATGATTTCAATTACATTTTCTCCACTTAAGGGACAGTAACGTTTTGTCCTTTTGCATCTCTCCTCTGATTAAGCATTTTATCTATTTTATAGAATAACCAGTACTTCAGGCCATCAACACCTGATACCACTTAAGAAATCTAGAGACAAGGAAAGTCTGATTTATGGGAGCTTTGCTTATTTCCAGTTCATTCTCCTTCTCTGTCTTCCACCCCCAATCTTTAGTTTTATGTATTCATTTTACTTATTTTAAAAGTTTATTTATATTTCTTTCATGAATAAGAGAGACAAAGAAAGAGAGAGACAGCACCCCCAGTAGGGTCTCAACAGCCCTGGATCATTGGCATCTGCATGCCGAGCATTCTCAGGGAGGTCTTGATGTGAACCTGGATCCTTCACATATGGGTCAGCTTCACAGAACATTGTATTCTACCACTGTGCCACCATCCAGCCCCTTCAGCTTTTAGTTCTATACTGAGAATAAAATGTAATAACCCATTTGATATAAACTTTCTGAGTATAAACCAATTTGGCACGTTATAATCTTACAATAAAGTAAGCAAAGTAATTTACAATAAATAAATCTTACAATAAAGTAGATGTTATTAAGAAAATCTAAAGGAAAAGAAAATACATTTACAGTATTTATTGAAAAGAAATCAGTGTATAAATGGATCATCACAGTTCCAACTCATGTTGTTCACGTGTCTGCTGTGGTTGAAAGGGCTGAATTTAAGCTCAGTATTATTTCTATTATTATTATTGTTATTTATTTTTTAGGTTTTTGCCATAGAGCATGTACATTTGCTAGAGAGAGAGAGACAGAGAGTGTGAAAATGAGAAATCATGCTCTGGGGAGGAGGGCCATGCTGCAATCCCTTCTCCATTCTCTTTGGGATTTGGGGCACACATGCACATGCATTCAGTATGGTTTTCAAGCTGCCAGGTCCAGGACTCGAACCATGGTTGGCCATGGTAGAATTCAGTGCCTCACTTCACACCACCTGCATGCCTCAAGTTCAATATTTGGATCTTGTCTTACATGTGGAACATGGTTTGGTGTGCTTTGTGCCTCACATTTGAAGAGAGTTGATGTCATAGTTGCTCACGTCATGGTGAATAGTGAGAGTTTGGAGCAGAGCGAGCTGATGCATGGGAGATATCACTACAAAAGCCCCAAATGATGTTCCCTGATCTGTCCTTTATGTGGACAGGCTGCTTACAGTTCTAAACTAGGGGGATGGAATAGGGAAGAGTAATTAATTTTGTACTACTCTTTGTCTAGTGTTTAGAAGAAGATTTATTGGGAATGATTGTTAATATGTGTACAATGCTTTGAACTCATTTTAAAAGCCTTGGTATGTTCATGCTGTTTTTCCACATTATAAAACCCTGTGCATTTGTTGAATTTGGGATGAGGAAATCAACCTTGGCATATCAGAGTTGGATGCCTTGGTGGAGAAAAAGGAA
>NW_006159565.1:8432017-8438171 GCF_000334495.1 Tupaia belangeri chinensis
GAGGAGATAGAAAGCATCCCTGTGGTCATGCTGCAATCCCTTCTCTTTCATTCCTTCTTCCTGTTGGGATTTTGAGCACAAACCATGGTTGGCCATGTGGGATCCAGGTCTCTTAGCCACTAGGCTATGGGACTGGCCCAGTAATTATGGGGTTCTAAACTAGCTTTTTAAATGATAAAACATGGGTTTTTTTTTGGCTTACAATATTTTTAAAACTAATTTTGCCTGAGGGTGTTTGCACTCACTGGAGAGAGACACAGAGAGAGTGAGATCGAGAGTGAGAGAGAGAGAAAAGATGAGAAAGCACTTTTCACGGGGAAGGGTCATCTCTACCTCCTTTTGGGATTTTAGGCATGCCTGGCATGTTCCTCAAGTCAGCAGGTCTGGAACTTGAACTGTCTAAGTTAACCATGTGGAATCCAGTTGCTTTAACCACCTGGCCATGGACTGGTCTGGCTTACGATTTTTAAACAAGTATGGACAGTTTTTTTCTTCCTAAAATATAAATATCATGAAAAGAAAATGCCCATTTATCTAATATATTAGGTCATTAGGAAAGTCATGTATTTTCCTATGCAAAAATGTGTCATGACTTTCCCAATGACCCAATAAATCATTAATTAAATACTTTTTGAAGATTGTTTCTAGGAAACCTGTCTCATAGTAGTAGAATTCTTTCTGATATTTATCATGGGTAATTCTAGTTTTACTACTTTAAATAGGCTGGGCACTGCCCTTGGTCTTTAGTAGGCATTTGCTAAATGTGTTGGTTTCCATTTTTTCTCTTTGTAATTGTCACTGTATTTAGGTACAAACTATACCTGACTATATTGCTACTTGCTTTTTAGGAGGGAAAATGATTTCAATTACATTTTGTGTTTTCTCCACTTAAGGGACAGTAACGTTTTGTCCTTTTGCATCTCTCCTCTGATTAAGCATTTTATCTATTTTATAGAATAACCAGTACTTCAGGCCATCAACACCTGATACCACTTAAGAAATCTAGAGACAAGGAAAGTCTGATTTATGGGAGCTTTGCTTATTTCCAGTTCATTCTCCTTCTCTGTCTTCCACCCCCAATCTTTAGTTTTATGTATTCATTTTACTTATTTTAAAAGTTTATTTATATTTCTTTCATGAATAAGAGAGACAAAGAAAGAGAGAGACAGCACCCCCAGTAGGGTCTCAACAGCCCTGGATCATTGGCATCTGCATGCCGAGCATTCTCAGGGAGGTCTTGATGTGAACCTGGATCCTTCACATATGGGTCAGCTTCACAGAACATTGTATTCTACCACTGTGCCACCATCCAGCCCCTTCAGCTTTTAGTTCTATACTGAGAATAAAATGTAATAACCCATTTGATATAAACTTTCTGAGTATAAACCAATTTGGCACGTTATAATCTTACAATAAAGTAAGCAAAGTAATTTACAATAAATAAATCTTACAATAAAGTAGATGTTATTAAGAAAATCTAAAGGAAAAGAAAATACATTTACAGTATTTATTGAAAAGAAATCAGTGTATAAATGGATCATCACAGTTCCAACTCATGTTGTTCACGTGTCTGCTGTGGTTGAAAGGGCTGAATTTAAGCTCAGTATTATTTCTATTATTATTATTGTTATTTATTTTTTAGGTTTTTGCCATAGAGCATGTACATTTGCTAGAGAGAGAGAGACAGAGAGTGTGAAAATGAGAAATCATGCTCTGGGGAGGAGGGCCATGCTGCAATCCCTTCTCCATTCTCTTTGGGATTTGGGGCACACATGCACATGCATTCAGTATGGTTTTCAAGCTGCCAGGTCCAGGACTCGAACCATGGTTGGCCATGGTAGAATTCAGTGCCTCACTTCACACCACCTGCATGCCTCAAGTTCAATATTTGGATCTTGTCTTACATGTGGAACATGGTTTGGTGTGCTTTGTGCCTCACATTTGAAGAGAGTTGATGTCATAGTTGCTCACGTCATGGTGAATAGTGAGAGTTTGGAGCAGAGCGAGCTGATGCATGGGAGATATCACTACAAAAGCCCCAAATGATGTTCCCTGATCTGTCCTTTATGTGGACAGGCTGCTTACAGTTCTAAACTAGGGGGATGGAATAGGGAAGAGTAATTAATTTTGTACTACTCTTTGTCTAGTGTTTAGAAGAAGATTTATTGGGAATGATTGTTAATATGTGTACAATGCTTTGAACTCATTTTAAAAGCCTTGGTATGTTCATGCTGTTTTTCCACATTATAAAACCCTGTGCATTTGTTGAATTTGGGATGAGGAAATCAACCTTGGCATATCAGAGTTGGATGCCTTGGTGGAGAAAAAGGAACGGAAAGAGAAAGAGGAAGAAAGAGAAAGAAAAAGAGAGATTAGCTCAGATGTCTTCATTGCATTGTGATCCCTCTGACTTTCTGACTATTTTATGTTTGTTTTGATTTGCAAAACAGCACCAGCAGAACCAAGGACAGTTCTGAACTATGTCAGCTGGGGATTACATCTCACAATTTTGAAGCCATTCTATCATCACACATGGGACTGTCCTGGAAAAAAAAAAATTCCCTAAACTTTGCTTGTCAATTTGCACCACTTCACTAGTTTATGATACACAGCTTGTGAGAACTGAAAATTAGGAAAGGGCTTAAGGAGAGGAATAAAGGAAATCATAGGAAAATGCAGTTGCTTAGTTAGATTCTATTTTTTGGAGAGAGAAGTAATAAACGTGGAAGTATGTAATCAGTAGAGAAGTAAAGAAGAGTATTTCTGACAATCAGGACAGAATGAAACAAAGTACAAAAGAAAATTGTGTCAAAGGCTAATTTTTTAAAAAAATGTACTGAAAGTAGATACTTGCAAATGCATTTATAATGCACAGTTGAACTGTTTAAAATTTTTAGCCTATGATTCTGCTGTAGGTATGTAGTAGCAATGCTGATGATGAATGGTAATTGGAATTTAGAACTTATTTGCTTCTTTAACTTACTATAATAACGAGAATTTACAACTTGGACAGAAGAAAGGAATTATATTCTACCCCTTTTTTTTGGGAGAGGTTTTTGCTATAGAGCGCATGTGCTCACCAAAAAGATATGGAGAGACAGAATGTGAGAAATCACCCCCCAGGGGAGGATGGCCACACTGCAATCCTTTCTCCTCCATTCTCCTCTCAGGATCTTTGGCATGCATGCACACATGCTCAGCGTGAGTTTAAGTCACTGGGTCTGGGACTCGAACCACAGTCAACTACATGGGAGTCCAGTCCAGTGACAGAGCCATTACGCCAACTGCTGGTCCCAATATATTCTACTCCTTTCTAGCCCTCACAGAACTCACACACAATAGGCAGTTGAGGTGGGTGGAACAATGGCACAGTGGTAAAATGCACCTCTTTGTGAGGCAGATCCACATGGGAGAATTACCAGTTTGCATCTGGAGTCCTCGCTGAATATGCCAGGCATGTGTATGCCATGACCCCGACTGACTGAGACTGGGAGTCTATCACAGCAACAAGACGGTGTTGGGGCTGCTGTATCTGTGTCTGTCTCTGTCTCTGTCTCTGTCATGCATGTAATACATAAATAAACTTTGCAAAAAAAAGTAGCCAGTTGAGATTAGTGGCTAAGTGTAGACTTTGGATTTAGGTAAACCTTTATTCTAATTCCCACTCCTCACTTTTCATTCCTCTTCCCTTTCAAAATTTCTCTACATCTTTAAGCTCCATTTACCCATATGTGTAAAATGTGGATAATTGCCTACCTTACAAAGTATTAGAAGATTAAATGACCTGGGACCAGCAGATGGTGTAATGGCTATGTCGCTTTACTCCCATGTAGTCGACCACGGTTTGAGTCCCGGACCCGGTGGCTTAAACTCACACCAGGTGCATGTGTGTGCATGCCCAAGATCCCAAGAGCAGAATGGAGGAGAAGAGATTGTGGCCTGGCCATCCCCCTGGGTGTGATTTCTCGCTTTCTGTCTCTCTGTCTCTCTCTGTCTTTCTGGTGAGCGCATGCGCCCTATAGCAAAAACCTCTCAAAAAAAAAAAAATCCAAAACAAAATAAAAAAGAACCCAGAAGATTAAGTGGCCTAATGCATTTAAAATGCCTATTATTATCCCTATAGCTAACAACTATAGCTATGGTTTATTAAGCATTTACTATGTGCAACTTCATGTGATTCTATGACAATATTGTAAGGTGGGTTTCCATTATCCTCAGTTTACAGAGGAGGAAACTGTGATCCAGAGAATGCTAGGTAATAATATAGTCATTTGTTTGGCCTACTTTTACTACATGATAATACATTTAATCAAATTTTATCATAAAAAGGAACCGTTTTTTGTTTTGTTATCTCGTTTGTTTTTTAAAAATAATTATTTAATTTTATTTATTATTATTATTTTTTAAAACTTTGCTATAGGGCACATGTGTTCACTAGAGAAAGAGAGAGAGAAAGTGAGAAAGCAAGCCACCAGGTCTGGGACTCAAACTGCAGTTAGTCATGTGGGAGTCCAGTGCCTTACTTACAACTGCTGGCCTCTTGGTTTGTTTTAAAAGGCCTGCTTACAGTCCTATATTTTACTCAAAGAAGTAGATAAGAAAGAGAAAACCTCTGATTCTTTCATCTTTCCTATCACTGTCTCAGCTTCATAAGGTTAAGAGGAAGACAATTTTAGGTCATGAAATTAAGGGAGGGTATCATAAAGGGAATTTGCTTAGAGAGAAGAAACAAAGAGTGAGTGCCAAGTGTTCTTACTTTTCTAGAAAGATGGCCTCCATTGCCTTTCCCACAGGTATCCTTCTGCCCTTATTTACTGTTTCTTGAGTACAAGCTCCAGGTCAAAAAAATTGTGGAGAATGGAAAGAATGATGGACAATGTCCAGAGTTTAATGAAGGAAGAATTAGTCCTTCCATAAAAGTCTTGTGTCCTCTGAGACTGTTTGTTCTAGTACCTGCTCTAGACAGTACCAGTTGAATGACTTATTCCATCAGTCTGTCAGTTTTATTCTCAGATGTATGCAGAGTCACTTCTGAAGGGTTTTTGGTTGCCACACTGATCCAGCATTGTTAAGAAACCGAGACATGCATTTCAGGACATGATGTTTTTTTTTTTTTTTGGAGAGATTTTTCACTGTAGGGCGCGTGTGCTCGCCAGACAGACAGAGAGAGACATAGAGACAGAAAGCGAGAAATCACCCCCCAGGGGGGATGGTCACGCCGCAATCCCTTCTCCTCCATTCTCCTCTCGGGATCTTGGGTACGCACGCACACGCGCCCGGTGTGAGTTTTAAGCCACCGGGTCCGGGACACGAACCGCGGTCGACTACGTGGGAGTCCAGCGACATAGCCATTACGCTAACTGCTGGTTCCCAGGACATGATGTTTTCAAAGGTAGTAAGAGCTTCTACTGTCTGCTGCAATAGGAGAGTCCTGTTCAGTTCTTGGTTCTGCTTTTAAGAGATGACAACTGTGGGTCACATGGAAATGGGAGTCTTTATCTCTAGTTTTCCTGGTTAATTCTGGATTATTTCTCAAGGAGGGTGACCAGGAGAGAGGAATAGGTATGTGTGCATCTCAGTCTTGGAAAACAGCTCACAATTCTGATATTCTGGTATTCTTTGACTGAGAGCAGAACCAGGACTAGAGGAACTTATGATAAAGCTGATATTTGTTCAATCTAAGGAAAAACTTTCCACCTGTGGGAAGTGTCCAAAAGGGGACTCTGCTCACAGATGAGGTATAAGGTTCTCAGCAATAGAAGTGAGATGTTTCATGGAGATCTCTGCAAATAAGTTCTAAGTCCCTTGTTAAAAAAAAAAACCAACGAGGCTATCATAGAAAGGTAGGCTCTCATAGAAAGCTAAAGTTTATATGGTCACCAAGCTTAGTTATAGAGTGCTTCTCAGTTTTCAGAAGTGAGTTTCTAAAAATAATAGTATTTTATAATGGGATTATCTTTTTCTTTATCAGTGGTGGTGAGTATTTCAATAAATGTATTGTTGTGGTTCACATTTATAAAAATTCAACAATATGAATATGTTTTGGAAATCTTTCTATATTCATTTCTAAAGACTTTTAAAAGAATTATTTATTTATTTAATTCCATTTATTATTATTTTTTCAATTTGACCAGAGACAGAGAGAGAGAGAGAA
>NW_006159565.1:8438186-8440019 GCF_000334495.1 Tupaia belangeri chinensis
GAGAAAGCACGCCGCCAGGTCCAGGACTTGAACCGTGGTCAGTCATGTGGGAATCCAGTGCCTTTAACCACCACACCATCTGTCAGCCCCATATTTCTAAGGATTTTTAAAAATTAATTTATTTTTAACCTTTGCAATAAATTCTGCATGTTGTTATGCCTAAGTTTACTTAGTCATTACTTTATTGATTGACATTTAGATTGTTCACAGTTTCTCAATCTTATCAGTCACGTGGTAATGAATTCTTGAGCATACTTCCTTGTATTTCTCCATGATAGCTAGCGAAAAGTTATTATTTTTTTTTAATTAATAACTGTGCTTCTAACTGAGGAATAGAAATGTTATGAATTACAAATCTCATGCTAAAGGCAGAGAAGTCATTGTGGATATTGAAGAGATGAATTCACATATTCTGGGTGACATTAGAACCAAAATAGGAATGATTGTCATAATCTTTTATTAAACTATAGCCTGATGGTTTCAGACATATAAATTTGTTCCACCTTCTAACAAAGTGGTTAGCTTAAATACGTGTTTTTTCCTCCGTTGCTTTCATCTGGTAGAATCTAGCACAGTGGTGAGCTTATTTTGGGACCTGTTTCTGAGCCTATTTTGAGAGCTATTTTGGGTGTTTGCAGCTTCTATTGTACTGCTTCGGTTAGGTATGGAGAAAGCTCACCTGAAGCAGTTAGCAGTTTCTTAGAGCAACGCCTGCAAAGGTTCACTTACACACTAGTACCCGAAGGTCCTGGTTAATAGAGCTGATTCCTAGGCCATCCCTAGAGTGCATCAAATTCTCCTGGGACCAGGGTTCATGTCACCAAGTTCCCCAGGTAATTTGACACACATCTCATTTGAGAAACATTGTTTTAAGGCAACTATATTGATTTCAAGAGCCTGGATGAGCAACTCTCTGACAAACTATAAAAAGGAGAGGGTTTTTCAGGAAAGGAAAAAACTACTGCTGATAAAACTTTGAAAGACCCTTTTGCTACTTACTGAAGATTTTTACCTAAGTTTTAAAAAAATGTTTATTCATTTATTTATTTATTTGTGAGAAAGAGAAACAGGAATAGAGATGAGATGGAGAGAGAGAGAGACTTGTGCCCCCCTCCCCCCCGTAGGGTCTTCATGCCATAATCTGTCCCAAACTTCACCTAACCTGGATTACTGGTGCATGTGCACACCCTCCGTGTACAGGGATCTGGAGATATGTACTCAAGACTTCCTCACATGACTTCAACGTTGTAGGGCATTGTATTACTGCTACCATACCTCTGCTGGCCAGAAAATACTGTTCTGTTTATGTTAAGCCCTTGTTTACTTATGTCCTGTGTAACCTCTGGTGTTAATACCTAGTTATAAATAATTTATTTAGCCAGGCTTTTGATATGATTGATTTGTCTTCTGTTAAAAACTGGTAATTACATATAGTATTTCTGAAATGTTATATCTGTCTTTTTTCTTTCTTGCTAGGCTGCTCTTTATGGATGTGGCTGCTGGGCTGAAAATACTGGAGCTCATAATCCCTACTCCACAGCTGTGAGTACCTCAGGTATTTGCTGCTTTCATGACCCATTTTTCATAACGTTCACCTTGTCAGTCACTTACTGATGAAAAGCAATATTTTTAGGTAAACATAGAGCATATGCTAAGACATTGCATAGACAAAAGAGCACTGGTAAATGAAAGAACGTTAGTATTTGGGAGACCTTAAGGGTTGTTTAGTATCATAGTGTAATTGCTTTGTCAACATTTTTGATACAACTCTGGAGTTAACAATAGCTTACTTGTGTGTGTATATATATATATATATATATATATATATGTGTG
>NW_006159565.1:8440299-8446716 GCF_000334495.1 Tupaia belangeri chinensis
TTTTTTTTTTTTTTTTCAGGTTTTTGCCATAGGGTGCACACATTCACCAGAGAGACAGAAAGAGGGAAAGTGAAGAAGGCCACTCCTCAAGGGTGATGGCCACATTGCAATCCTGTCTCCTCCATTTTCCCCTCAGATTTTGGGCATGCACACACAAGTGCCTGGTATGATTTTCAATGCTGCTGGTTCCAGGACTTGAGTCCTGGACTTTAACCACCTTGCCACCTGCGGACCCCTTTGAACCATACTTTTAATAAAATCTAGGTCCTCTTTTTGAGTCTGTACTAGAAAAGTCATTATCAGTTATTCATGAGTCGATAAGAAAGTGTGTTTGTGTGTGTGGGGGGGAGGCACCTGGGAGGTGGGGAATAAGGTCCCAAGGAATAATGTGCAGAAAGATTGTTTCCTATTTTCAGATTTTCATGATGCTTATACCAGATAATACTTCTGGTTGAAAAAATAATATTGGTTCATCTGTTTGCTTTGTTATTCCTCAAGTTACAGATCCCTCCAATATCCTAAAGCTTTATTAGGAGGGTGAACAGATGTGACTGTCTTCCTTTCCTTTCTGCTTTAATTTCTTGCACATTGACTACTGCCCCACTGTACTAGCAATCCGTCTAGTCCAGTAGCCCTCTTCTCCTGCTTACTGCTCACTCTGTGATCTTGACACAGGTGACTTTTTTCTTTTTGCCTGTGGCATAGGTCCTGGAGCATTCTCGGGTTTGCCCTGTTACTTTGACCTGTGTCATCTTGGCGTTTGTCACAGACTCTTCCTCTGTTCACTTATTTCCTAACCCAGGTTTGGGTCTTTGTTGAATTCTCTTCATCTCCCTGAATGGTTTCTCTTGGCGATTTGGAGTTATTGCCATTGTTCTCATGATATCAGTTCTCTTTTAGGATATTTGTTTCTGAGGTTGCATGTACACTGGGCTACTCTGTTGAAGTCCACATGGATCCTTTCTGACTTCCTCTTGACACGTCCTGGGGGTGTCATGTATATAAAAACAGATTCAGCAGGTTAAACAGAACACTTTATTTTTCATTCCCACCCTGTGGCCACCTTTTTCCTGGGTCCTCTATCTTTTAGTGACCTCATCATAATCTTTGTTCAGAATTCAGATCTTGGCATCATTTTCATATTTGTTGCTTCTTTCCATTTGTACTGACTTTCCCATTATTCTTGACCCATATCCCTTGCCTGTGTATTGTTGTAGCGTCTTCACTTAGATTCATTTTTTCTTGTAATAGCAGAAAAATATGGTTGTGAGCCTTTAACCTAGCAGGTGAAACCTAAACACAGATTAATGTTGAATCAAATCATAGTTACATAATGGCAAACAAATTGTTTTTCAGTCTTTCATTTTGAAAATATGAACATAATGTAATAATATGGGTTAATTTTTAATTTAATATTGATGGACATGAAAATGTTGACACTTATTACACATTAGCCTGTGCACATAATTGAGTATGATCTATGCTATATATGGAAAATTCTGTTTGAATGAACTGAAGTCTGAAATAGATAATTCATTATTTCATTTTATTTTCCTAGAGAAATTTCAGTTGATGTCAAGCGTTGTGTCAGTTTGTTTTCAGTCAATGTGTTGTTCAGTGAGTTCTTTGTTTACATGTTATTCTCATATCTACATGGTAGAAAAATTGAATTCTATTTTTAACTGAAATCTTGAGAGCCAGCCAGATTGTATCACTTTGGAAAAGAGATCCAAGCTCATATGATTGTTCACAACCCTCTCCTACTTTTTAAAATGATGATGTGTAAAAATATACTTCTTGAATATGATTTTATTAACTAGAATGCAGTGGATTGGTACAACTGTCAAATTGAAGTCTTCCTCTTTCCCCTTGGATATTTCCTCTTTTGCCCATCTTGTATCAGTTGAAGAAAGTGTCATATGATGGAAAATACCAGTAGTTTCCAGTTTGTGACATGCAACGTATCCTTTTAACTCAGATACCTAGCTTGTCATGTTACATCTTTCCCAATTTAGAAGAATAATCGCCATCAACCCACAGACCCCAAGAATGATAGTGTAGGTCTCCATTTCCTCCTGTCTATGGGGCTCTGTGTGGTTACTTCACTCTTGTCTGTCCTGGGGCTTTTGCCTGGAATGGAAATGCATGGCAGAGTTGGTTGATCAAGTCAGTGGAAAGGTAGATTACAAAATTTTGCAATTGTTTAGCCAAAATAAAGAAGACTTCTGCCTTAGGATGTTGTTGGAAATCCACAGACCTGGCCTACATTTTGGCTTTATATATCTTGGAAGGCTATAATTGAAAGATGGAGAGAAGACCGTTACGGTTATGACAGGTCTCTTCCAAGATCAGACAGGTGTTTTGGTCATTGGCCTGAGGGATAAACTTCAGCATCTTGTTCTCGTCTCTGAAAATACTGGAGCTCATAATCCCTACTCCACAGCTGTGAGTACCTCAGGTATTTGCTGCTTTCATGACCCATTTTTCATAACGTTCACCTTGTCAGTCACTTACTGATGAAAAGCAATATTTTTAGGTAAACATAGAGCATATGCTAAGACATTGCATAGACAAAAGAGCACTGGTAAATGAAAGAACGTTAGTATTTGGGAGACCTTAAGGGTTGTTTAGTATCATAGTGTAATTGCTTTGTCAACATTTTTGATACAACTCTGGAGTTAACAATAGCTTACTTGTGTGTGTATATATATATATATATATATATATATATGTGTGTGTGTGTGTGTGTATATATATACACACATATATATATATACACACACACACATATACACATATATGTATATATATATATTTTTTTCTAATGACTCATGATGGTGCAAAATTTAGATTACAGAGATGTAAAAGTTAGCAAGGCATTAAAAAAAACCATCATCTCTTGAGTAAAATATTGACATAAAATTTATAAAGTGTATTTAAAATAGATGGCTTATGACATCTGATCCTTCAACTACATTTTTTTGTTTGTTTTTTGGCTTTTTTTTTTTTTTTTCAGGTTTTTGCCATAGGGTGCACACATTCACCAGAGAGACAGAAAGAGGGAAAGTGAAGAAGGCCACTCCTCAAGGGTGATGGCCACATTGCAATCCTGTCTCCTCCATTTTCCCCTCAGATTTTGGGCATGCACACACAAGTGCCTGGTATGATTTTCAATGCTGCTGGTTCCAGGACTTGAGTCCTGGACTTTAACCACCTTGCCACCTGCGGACCCCTTTGAACCATACTTTTAATAAAATCTAGGTCCTCTTTTTGAGTCTGTACTAGAAAAGTCATTATCAGTTATTCATGAGTCGATAAGAAAGTGTGTTTGTGTGTGTGTGGGGGAGGCACCTGGGAGGTGGGGAATAAGGTCCCAAGGAATAATGTGCAGAAAGATTGTTTCCTATTTTCAGATTTTCATGATGCTTATACCAGATAATACTTCTGGTTGAAAAAATAATATTGGTTCATCTGTTTGCTTTGTTATTCCTCAAGTTACAGATCCCTCCAATATCCTAAAGCTTTATTAGGAGGGTGAACAGATGTGACTGTCTTCCTTTCCTTTCTGCTTTAATTTCTTGCACATTGACTACTGCCCCACTGTACTAGCAATCCGTCTAGTCCAGTAGCCCTCTTCTCCTGCTTACTGCTCACTCTGTGATCTTGACACAGGTGACTTTTTTCTTTTTGCCTGTGGCATAGGTCCTGGAGCATTCTCGGGTTTGCCCTGTTACTTTGACCTGTGTCATCTTGGCGTTTGTCACAGACTCTTCCTCTGTTCACTTATTTCCTAACCCAGGTTTGGGTCTTTGTTGAATTCTCTTCATCTCCCTGAATGGTTTCTCTTGGCGATTTGGAGTTATTGCCATTGTTCTCATGATATCAGTTCTCTTTTAGGATATTTGTTTCTGAGGTTGCATGTACACTGGGCTACTCTGTTGAAGTCCACATGGATCCTTTCTGACTTCCTCTTGACACGTCCTGGGGGTGTCATGTATATAAAAACAGATTCAGCAGGTTAAACAGAACACTTTATTTTTCATTCCCACCCTGTGGCCACCTTTTTCCTGGGTCCTCTATCTTTTAGTGACCTCATCATAATCTTTGTTCAGAATTCAGATCTTGGCATCATTTTCATATTTGTTGCTTCTTTCCATTTGTACTGACTTTCCCATTATTCTTGACCCATATCCCTTGCCTGTGTATTGTTGTAGCGTCTTCACTTAGATTCATTTTTTCTTGTAATAGCAGAAAAATATGGTTGTGAGCCTTTAACCTAGCAGGTGAAACCTAAACACAGATTAATGTTGAATCAAATCATAGTTACATAATGGCAAACAAATTGTTTTTCAGTCTTTCATTTTGAAAATATGAACATAATGTAATAATATGGGTTAATTTTTAATTTAATATTGATGGACATGAAAATGTTGACACTTATTACACATTAGCCTGTGCACATAATTGAGTATGATCTATGCTATATATGGAAAATTCTGTTTGAATGAACTGAAGTCTGAAATAGATAATTCATTATTTCATTTTATTTTCCTAGAGAAATTTCAGTTGATGTCAAGCGTTGTGTCAGTTTGTTTTCAGTCAATGTGTTGTTCAGTGAGTTCTTTGTTTACATGTTATTCTCATATCTACATGGTAGAAAAATTGAATTCTATTTTTAACTGAAATCTTGAGAGCCAGCCAGATTGTATCACTTTGGAAAAGAGATCCAAGCTCATATGATTGTTCACAACCCTCTCCTACTTTTTAAAATGATGATGTGTAAAAATATACTTCTTGAATATGATTTTATTAACTAGAATGCAGTGGATTGGTACAACTGTCAAATTGAAGTCTTCCTCTTTCCCCTTGGATATTTCCTCTTTTGCCCATCTTGTATCAGTTGAAGAAAGTGTCATATGATGGAAAATACCAGTAGTTTCCAGTTTGTGACATGCAACGTATCCTTTTAACTCAGATACCTAGCTTGTCATGTTACATCTTTCCCAATTTAGAAGAATAATCGCCATCAACCCACAGACCCCAAGAATGATAGTGTAGGTCTCCATTTCCTCCTGTCTATGGGGCTCTGTGTGGTTACTTCACTCTTGTCTGTCCTGGGGCTTTTGCCTGGAATGGAAATGCATGGCAGAGTTGGTTGATCAAGTCAGTGGAAAGGTAGATTACAAAATTTTGCAATTGTTTAGCCAAAATAAAGAAGACTTCTGCCTTAGGATGTTGTTGGAAATCCACAGACCTGGCCTACATTTTGGCTTTATATATCTTGGAAGGCTATAATTGAAAGATGGAGAGAAGACCGTTACGGTTATGACAGGTCTCTTCCAAGATCAGACAGGTGTTTTGGTCATTGGCCTGAGGGATAAACTTCAGCATCTTGTTCTCGTCACTAGATAGTGAGGAATGAGTAGGGAGTGAGTGAGATGGAGGGTGACAGGAGTTGACCTTGCAAACTCTGATTAACATTCTGGCATTATGAGAATTTGCCTAGCTAGGGAGGCAGCAGAGCAGGCATATGAATTCTTGTCTGGACCCTTCCAGCTATGGGACCTTGGTAAGGGGATAATATCTACCATTGCTGTGAGGATTGTACTTCTTGGCCCAGAGAAGGGATTCAGTACTTATTATATTTCTTTTTTTTTTTATAATTTATTTACATTCATTCACTATACATCATTACAGCAAACAAAATGAAATTTCCCATCCAGAATACACTGTGTATTGGCTCAGTCAAGCTCATCAACATATGTGTTATTGTCAACAAATAATTTTCCATTTGTTTCCTGTATATTTTGTTATTTTCGCCATCCTTGTTTCCCTATCTATCTCTCTCCCCCTCTGCCATGTCTCACCTTCCTCCCACACTGTCTCTGGTATCCATGGTTGTTTTCTATGCCTTTTCTCCCCACTTTATTTATTCACTAATGAACTTAATTAATCTAAATACAAGTACAGCTGATATATACATATCCATGAACACAAGTCTGACTTTAGGCATAAACCTCAGTGAGTAGAATGAACATACTATAAAGTAGCACCTAGATGGGACTATATAGCTTACTGCAGTCATCAAATATTCTTTTTAATTTCAAGAAAAATAGTTTTC
Source organism: Tupaia belangeri chinensis (assembly GCF_000334495.1). Classification (NCBI taxonomy): domain Eukaryota; kingdom Metazoa; phylum Chordata; class Mammalia; order Scandentia; family Tupaiidae; genus Tupaia; species Tupaia belangeri. Next base: position 8,446,421 of record NW_006159565.1, read on the forward strand.
ATGTTTTTCTTTTTCTCCTGAAACTTTTTTTTAATTAATTAATTTACATTCATCCCCTAATCATCATCACAGCATACAAAAAGTGATTTCCCATCCAGAATATACTGCATAGTGGCTTAATCATGTATGTTATCATCATCAATAATTTTCCATTTCTAGTTTCACACACACACACACACACACACACACACACACACATATATATATTTACCCCTATGTCTGACCCTCTGCCCTTTCCCACCCTCTTCTCACACTATCTCTGATGTCTACAGTTGTCTTCCATTCCTTTTCCCCCC
>NW_006159565.1:8446942-8456809 GCF_000334495.1 Tupaia belangeri chinensis
AAATTGCTTTTCCCTTAACACTTTGAATATATTTTCCCATTCTTTCCTCGCTCTCATTGTTTCCAATGAGAGGTCTGCTCTTAGCCTGATGGGATATCCTTTGTAGGTAACTTGCTGTTTCACTCTTGCGAATCTTAGTATCTTGTGTTTGTCTTTGGTTTTGGTCAGTCTGGCTATAATGTGTCTTGGAGAAGATCTTCTTGGGTTGATTCTATTTGGGGTCCTTTGCATTTATTGTGACTGGATCTTTGAGTGCCTCTCTAGGTTTGGAAAGTTTTCTTACAGGATTTCATGGAATAGATTATCAATGCCCTTATTAATCTCTTCACCTTCTGGGATGCCATTTATCCGGATGTTTGGACATTTGATGGTATCTAGTATTTCTTGTATATTATTCTCAAATTTTGGGGCAATTTTCTCAGTCTTGGTGGTGGATTTTTCTAGGCCAGCAATTTTCTCTTCTATATCTGAGATTCTATTTTCTGTAAGATCTAGTTTGCTTTTAATACTTTCAAGAGAGATTTTGACTTCCAGTATTATAGTCTTCATCTCTGACAGTTCTATTTGATTCTTTTGTAAAGTGTTTAATTCCTCTTTTAGATCATGCAAGAATTTCCTCACCTCCCAGAACTCGTCAGCTCCTTTCTCCTTTCTCTTCTGCAGTTCATTGTCTCTCCTCTCTTTCATCTCTGTAAGCTTCGCCATTATGAATGTTCTAAATTCTTTATTAGACATTTCCATGATTTCCATTGAACTGTCTGTGGATGAAGAGTAGTTATTCTTTTCCCTTGGAGGAGAGGTATTTTCTTGCTTTCCCATATTTCTTGTGGTCCTGCAGTGATTTCTAGTCATCTGATGGAATGTGTGTTTCTCGCTTTCTTTTTGTGTCTCTGTCTCTATGGCTAACACACGTGCCCTATAGCAAAAATCTCTTTAAAAAAAGATGGATTGGTTAAAAAAAATGCAAAAATTGACAACAGCTTTAGGTCTTAATATATCTGAGCTAGTGTTTGGAGTATTTTCTTTAGGGGCTGGCAGAGAATGCTACTTCTTGGTTTCTTTAGCTAATAAGCAGAGTGGGAGATCATCATATGGACTGTTCTCAATCTTTATGAGGACAAACTTCTCCTTGTCTGACAGAAAAGACACTAGGAGACCATTGCTTAGCCATCTCCGAGTTTCACATGGCCATTGCTCATTGAGGGGGCAGGGAGATCAGACAGGAATCCATGCTTCATCTTCTTTTTTGACAGAACTCATTCCTTTTCTTTTGTTCTCTGTGTGTCCCAGGCTTCCTTGGTGATTTAGAAGCTTTATTCTAATCAGCACTCTGGGCCAGTCATCTAGGGGGTCAGCCTCCCCTCTAGCTCTCTCCCTATTCCTTAGTAATCCTTCAAGGTGAGACTATTGTGACTGTCTGTACCTGAGGTTTATTATTTTTTTATAGTTGTTTTCCTCTCATTTACTCTTGAATCTATTTCAGTTAAGACTTCTCTATTATTCTACCAATCTGCCTTTGCTGAGCTTAACAGTTACCTGAGATGGCATGGCTATATTTAAGTCTTATGAACGGCATTGCACACAGTTGCACAAATGACTTGTTCCTCCTGGAAATCTTGTCTTTGATTGGCTTCCAGAGGACCACACTCTTCTGGTCTTCCTCCGAACTCACTGACCACTCCTTCTTAGTCTCTTTTGTTAATGTTTCTTATCTCCCTCACCTCTTAATGATGGAGTATCCCAAAGCCTAATCCTTGAACCTTTTTTCTTTTTGTATACCCACTCCCTTGGTGTCTCTTCTCATGCTGACAACTCTCACATTTTCCTCTTTAACCTGGGCCTCTTCACAAAACTCAGTTATAATTCAACTGCTTGTTAAGTCTCCACTCATACCTGACAGGCATCTCAAATTTACCATGTCTAAATATGAAATTTTGATGGTGTCCACCTCTCCACAATTCCTGCCTCAAACTGTTCTCTTGAAATTGTCATACAGCAAGTGGCAACTCTATATTCCCACGGGATAAGGTAAAAATCTTTTGAGTCATCCTTGACCCTCTTTTCTATCTTATTCACATCCAAACTCAACAAATCCAGTCTACTCTCCTCTCTAAATATATTGAAAATATGACCACTTTTTAGCACCTTTGCAGCTACCTGTAAACCCAAGGTATCTGAATTATTGTAGTAGCCTCATAGCTGGTCTCTTGCTTTTTCGTCTTTCCAGCTCTTTATTCGGTGATCAGCACATGAGTTGGTGTTCAAACCTTATTCAAATCATGTCGAAACTCAAATGTCCAACTGCTCCTCATCTTACTCAGAGCAAAGGCCAATGTCCTCATGAGGGGCCCATAAAGCAACATGTGAGGTACTTCCCAGTGTCACCTCAGCTCTTGCCTTTCTTCTGAACATGTTCACTTGGTTCCAGGTACTTAGGCTACCTTGCTGTGCTTCAACATGCCATACACATTTTACCTTGGGAACTTTTCCTGCATTGCTTCCTCTCTCTTGGCACTCTACCCTCAGCATCTTGAGCTCTTACCCTTTGTTATCAGATTTTTATTGAAGTGATTTACCTTCTCACTGAGATCTTCCCTGATCATCTTATTTAACTTGTTATTCCTTCCTTAGCCAATGTTTCCTGTCTCCCTTCCATGTTTTATTTTTCCTTTCTGTAGTATGTATTTTCATCATCTAACATTTTATATCTTTTAACTATTCTGTCTTTAAACTCCATGAGGTTTGGAGTTCTTACCAGCTTTGTTCACAGATACGTGAAGAGTTTTATCATGTAAAACCTCTATTTGTCAGGGCCGACAGATGGCGTGGTAGATAGGGGTGCTGGTCTCCCACATGACTGGCTGTAGTTCAAGTCCCAGACCTGGTGGCTTGCTTTCTCACTTTCTCTCTCTCTGTCCCTCTCTGGTCAAATTAAGATAAGTAAATAAAGTTAAATAATTATTCAAACAAACAAACAAAACCTCTATTCATCAAAGGAATAAATGTGAATGAATATAAATGACAAATACATTGGAGTGGAGTAATCCAAATAAACCAAATGTGTCAGGGCTAAGAGGAAGGTTTGTTAAGGGGTCAAGAGTAGAGTATTCTGATGAGAGCTGAGGGTGCCTGAAGAAGATGGGTGACTACAGGGTATCTAGGCTTTAATTTTGGGTCCTACATGTTGGTTTCTAGATAGTTTTGAGTCAGTATTTATTTATTTATTTTAAATGAAATGGGCCCTTTTGAGTAGAGAGCAGCTCATATTTTTAGAAGATACATGAAAATAGATCTTTCGTATCTGAGGTTGTTCTGGAATGATGAACCCTGATTCAGAAAATGACAGCTATAACTGACTCAAACTATTGTAGTTAAGGAGGTCAGTACATTGTTGTTAGTTCTACTGCTGAACTTTAGACTCTTCAGTCCATCTGGTTCCTTACTCTGCTCTATCAGAAAGGGCTCTCTTCTCTACATGGCTGATACTTTGGCTCTTCAGAAGCTTCTTGTCTTTAGAAATAATAAACTTCTAAAATCTTGTTATACTCAATAGCATTTTTAGAGTTTTCAAGCTAAGGACAGCCACTTTAGCTGAAATAATTTAGGACATTATATATATGGGTGGGAATAATGCCATGAGAAATCTTTACATGAATTAGGACTTTTAGATGTGAGTGTAGTTAAAACTCTAACATTTGTAAACATCATCATCTTAAAAGCACTTGACTCTTTGGAATGTTTGTTTATTGGGGTTGGGGGAAGATACTGTTCATTTAGAGATAACAAAGTAAATAAACTACCAGCACATTTTGAAGACCTAAAGTAATTATCTGGGATGAGAATTTTATTCTGAGACTGTCGCGTAGTCTAATTAGGTCACTTCATATCTGATGAAATATTAACATTATTTCCTGCTCTTTATATAACAAAAGTCAGTGAAGGTTCAAAATAAAGTAGAACTCTGAATTTTGCCAGGTTATTTTTTCCTGAGAAATCAGGTCCATGTGATAGCCTTTGCTATCATGTATCTTAGCAGTCTTAAATGAGTGGTTTGTTTTTTTCTTGATTGTGAAATCATCTGTGCTCATTGAAGAAAATTTGGAAACTGAAAAAGGTTTTTGCTTTAGGGTGCATGTGCTTGCTATGTATATATATGTGTGTGTGTGTATATATATATATGTATATATATACACACACGCATATATACATATATATATTAATTTGGGGTCCTATGTGTTGGTTTCTAGATAGTTTTGAGTCAGTATTTATTTATTTATTTATTTTAAATGAAATGGGCCCTTTTGAGTAGAGAGCAGCTCATATTTTTAGAAGATACATGAAAATAGATCTTTCATATCTGAGGTTGTTCTGGAATGATGAACCCTGATTCAGAAAATGACAGCTATAACTCAATATAACTATTGTAGTTTTATATATATATATATATATATACACACACACACATACACATACACAGAGAGAGAGAGAGAGAAGGAAAGTGAGACATTACCTCTCAATGGGGATGACCATGTTGTAATCCTCTCTCCTCCATTCTCCTCTTGGGATTTTAGGCATGCTCACACGCACTCAATGTGATTTTTCAGGCTACCAGGTCTGGGACTCAAACTGTCATCAGCCATGTGAGAATCTAGTGTCCTTACTACCATGCCACCTGCTGGTCCCGTTTTGATGGTAATTTTACTCTGTATTTTTGTACTGCAACGTTTTGACTCTGACCTGTCACATAAAGTCAGATATGTAATTTTCTACTTGTGGCATCCTGTTGGTGCTCAAAATGTTTTAGATTTTGGAACTTTTCAGATTTTGGACTTTTGGGTTAGAAATACTCAATCCATATTAGTATTTTTGATGAATTTTTTCCATCAAACAAAAATGGGAATAATGGTTAGCTTGTATTATGCTTTGTTCATCTAATATTGTATAATGAACATTTTAGTACAGTTTTATAGTTTTAACATCACCAAATAGTCTTCCCAACTTAATTTTAAAGGCTATGAGGGATATCTTTTCATGCATAAATGAGTTTCTTTTCTTTCTTTTTTTTTTTTTAAGAGGTTTTTGTTATAGGATGCGTGCGCTCGCCAGACAGAGAGAGACAGAGAGACAGAAAGTGAGAAATCACCCCCCAGGGGGGATGGCCATGCCACAATCCCTTCTCCTCCATTCTCCTCTCGGGATCTTGGACATGCATGCACACGTGCCTGGCGTGAGTTTTAAGCCACCGGGTCCAGGACACGAACTGCGGTCCATTATATGGGAGTCCAGCGACATAGCCATTATGCTAACTGCTGGTTCCCATGAACGAGTTTCTTGACAAGATGACTTACAGCTGTTCTGATGCAATAAAGCATCAGATGTTTAGAGGCTCTTTATCCTGTGTTCCAGTCTGGATGTGATAAAAGGGAAATAAAGACCTAGTTCCTGTCCTCAAAGGGCATGGAATCTGAAGCTGTACTTGTTAATAAGGAAAGTTTCTTGCCAATATAGAAATATGTTGAAATATTGACTATATCAAAAGACTTGCTAATCCATAGCCAGGCTCTAGTGCATCCAGTCATCTATGTAATGTGCACTACAGTGTGTCCCAAAGGGTTACTGACAGATACCTTCATGTATCTTTACGTTTGATCACTGTTGCAGCCATTATTACATCTCCCTCCTTGCCACCTCCCTGTCCCCAAATCCCACCCAAACCATTTTTGTTTTTTCTTTTTAAATTTTGCTATAAGTCATGTACTCTTGCTGGAGAGAGACAAATAGAGACAGAAAATGAGGAATCACTCTCCCGGTTGGAGAAGAAGGCCACGATGCAGTCAGTCCTTTCTTATCCCTTCTTTTCTTGGGATTTTGGGCACACATGCACACACACCTGGCATGATTATCAAGCCACTGGGTCTGGGACTTGAAACATGCAATTGGCCATGTAGGATATAGTGCCTCAACTTCCATGCCACCTACTGGTCCCAAACCAGTTGTCTTTATTAGATGTACCCATCATGCTCATTGAAATGTCTCCAGCATCTTAACCTCTCGGAGAGCTCAGGATGTCATAGAAGGAAAGTCAGTCAGTCTAAAAGAGATTGTAGATCTGTATTAAAGTGCATCAAGTCAGTTCCAAGAGATTCTTCTGATATTTATTTTTCTCAGTTTTTTTTCTATATAGTTAATTTTGCATTGCTTTGTTGTTTTAAGGAAGAATAGACTTCTAATTTTAAAATGCAAAGTGAAGGAATCATAAAAACAGAGGCATAAGATCAAGTGATGAGTTAAAATGCCAATGCTGTAATCCTTAATATTCTCCCTTTGATTGTTCTCACTTGAAAGAATGCCCTTTCTTCCCATTGTGGAATACTACCTGCTGTCAGCTGGAGAGGGAGTGAGTCGAGCCACTTGTCAAAGACTCCAAGCTCCCTTCATATGGTTCGCAGAAACAGAGCTGGGTTTTCATTTCTTCTTTCATTCAACAGGAGTCCCTTTCATGTTTGAAAATTGAAAACGCGTGTTTTTCAGTGTGGAGCGAGGATGTGTGTGCCCTCTGGCACACCTGCTTCTAATTTCCTGACTTGAAAGCATAACCCATCAAAAGGAGCAGAAAAACAATTTCTTTCTGACACGCTGCTTCATGGCCCTTACTGGACTGAAGGCCTCGATAGCTTTGCTGTCTTGTTTCTCTCTGTAGAAGGTTCTTTTTAGAAGCAGAATTCACTCACTAGAACCAGTGACTTTTATACACGGGACCATTTTTGGTATTATTTTATTGTGGTGGTGGTTTCTTTTCAGTTCATGAAATTTACTTGAAACAAGATTTATTTAAAGAAATAGAAAGGTCTTTGAAATTTCTAAATATTAACTTTAAGGGGGCAATATATGTTGGAAGGGTATTTGTATGTTGATCAGTAGGCCGATTGGCCAGGAGTAGGGTTTGGTTGAGCGTACGAATGTTTAAATTCCACAGTGCTGTTTAACATAAATCAAATATTTCCAATGCATTACTTCAGATTTGTGTGTGCTTTAAAGTCTTGCCAGCGTAAATGACTGTGAGGCACAATATGTTGACTTTGAGTTTTGTAAATTGATAATTTGTTGCTGTGGAAGTTGTACATGGTATAACTCATCACTTTGTGAAGGTGCAGAGTATATCTGATGTAGGCAAGCTGTTATGACAGAATTGATGCCCAAGGAATTTGGGACTTCAGCACTCAGATGCTTGAAGTGTAGATCTTCAAGAACCTTTTAAGGTTTCCCTGGACATTTTCAGCATAAGGTCAATAGTGGTTTAGACATAAACTTTCATTTGTACTGCCTGCTTCTAAGACTTCTTGGGATAACAGTCTTGATGGTACTTCAAAAATGGTTTCATAGGTAATAATTATTATCTTTTAACACCAACTCTTCTCAAATTTTAGTGCGTATGAATCAACTGAAGCTCTTATTAAAATGCAGAATATGCTCTGGTGCGTCTGGGATGAGTCTTGGGGTTCTGCATTTTTTCACAAACTTCTAGGTGATACCTGTGCTGCTGCTGGCCCTGACACAGCACTGAATGTAGGAAGACAATATTTCAATGGGCAAAGTGGCGCTGTCCCCTAACTGAGCTGCACCTGCAATGCTCATCACATATAATGTTCCTGTCTCTTTCCTCATTGCATTTTCGTGTCTGTAAAACTAAACTCTGGTGTGTATTCTTGAATCTAGGGTATCCCTGTGAGCATTAATTCGTAGTTTAAAAAGTGGCCATTTATACAGCGTGGATCAGGACTCGTGGGACAGGATTATTGTGCTGGAAGATGTGATAACTATGTTTCCAGTGTCATAGAACATATCTAGTTCTGTATGTTAGTTCAGGCTCCTGTTGCAAACAGAAGTGGATAGAACAAACGGCTCATTTTAAATGATGCCAACACGAGGGTTAGAAAGACTCAATGCCAAATCAGATGTTTTATTTGAACTGACTCTGTCCATGGTAGCTAGTTAATTTGGCCAAAAAGATTTGTTGATGAATCCTGGAGAAAAAGTGGGGGATACATAAGTAGAGTCAGTTTTCATTTTTATTAATTTGTTATTGAATATGTGTCATGTTCTATTAGTGTATTGCAGATGATACAGACCACAGTATAACATGTCATGACCAAAGAAAGACCTTATATTTATATTTTCAGGAGGTTTTGTTCATATCATGAAAAAGTACATTTGTTTGTAGCATATAAATGCAACAACAGCATTTTTCTTTTAGCTTTCATGAAAAATAATTGGAACAAGTACTAGGTAGTACAAAGCATGGATAGTCATTTAAAATAAATCTGAGTTGGATATTGAAGAGACTCAACTAAATTCCACAGTGGACTTTGGGCCTATGTGTATACACATTGAATGGAAGAGTAGGTATGTTCAGGAGGCACGTTAGGGTAAGGATGGTTATGGGCTTTGTAATCAGACTTGGGTTTGAGCCTTAAAGGAAGGAGCAGATTGGAAGGAATGTATCTACCTGTCAAAGGATCCGGATCTCTTTTCTTCAGGAGACAAGACATGTGCACAGGTATGTTAATTATTCTTGATGTTCTCACTTTGCACCATAGCCTCCCCTGGTGGATAGAACTCAGTGTTACAACTGTGTTTAATAATGCTGAGGAGTTCTGTTTCCATTTCTCTCTATTCTAGCCTCATTTCCTGGTTCTTTTAATTTTCTGTTAAATTATATGTTTGTAATCTGTTATATTTGTCACTATCATGTCAGGATAGTAAATATTTGGTGATTAGAGGATAAATTAATATTTGTAGATTACCTAGCATTTGTTTTATCTGGATTCTTCCTTATACTTTGAATTTGGATTTGCTTTATACTTTCTTTCTCATGCTAAAGTACATTTACTTTAGAAATGGATATAGAAATTTTATTTGCTTTAGAAATGGGTATACAAATACAGTATTCTCAACTTCAAGATTTTTCATCTATTTGTGTTATATGTCCTTGTTTGTCTGATTTATCTTACCTGCCTTAATTTATTCCACATGTTAGTAGTAGTGCCTTCTTGTAGCTTTTGATATCACAGTTATAATTTGTTTGGACTTGGAGTAAGTATAAACAGTACAGTCTTAGACTTTCCTCATAATAGCCTTTGTAGGTTACCCTGACCACATCATCAAGATTATAGGCAATTTTCAGCAACTCGTTATGTGATTGGATAGGGAAGTTTTACTTTAATTTCAAATCTGGGCAACTTCTATAGCTACCATTGTGCACTTTTTCATTATTGTTGTCATTGCAGTATAACATCTTAGCACAATTTTTTTGAAGTGGAGTACATGTTTCCCCTTCTGTTCCTTTTAGAATCTCTTCCCTCCTTATATACCTGGTGAAACCTGGTTTATCTTTCAAGATTGAGCTATAATATTTTCTCTTCCTACCAGTCTTTACTTGTCACTTTCTCCTCCCTCCCTCTCTCTCTTCTTCTCTCTGTTCTTTCTGTCCCTCCCACTTCTCTCTCTCTCCCTCCCTCTGTCTTTCTGTCCTTCCTTCTCTCTGTCCATTCTCCATCCTCATCTCCTTTCTTCTCATGTCCAACTCTAAATATTTATGCCTGCAAGGTCAGTGGTCCATGACATAACATGTATACCACTTGTATAGTTGTTCACAAAGCCTGGGAGCTCCTTGAGGGGTAAACTGGTGGCTTAAAGATATAGTAGGTACTCAGTAAATACCTGTTGAATTGAATTCACAAATCTTTTGCCTATTTTAAAGTGGTGTCAAAGTGACTTACTTGTTTCACGTTGATAAACAAGAATTAGTGCTCTTTTTTTTTTTTTTTTTTTTTTTTGTGGGTTTTTGTAGATGACTCGCAGTGACGT
>NW_006159565.1:8456824-8462032 GCF_000334495.1 Tupaia belangeri chinensis
AGAGAGAGAGAGAGAGAGAGAGAGAGAGAGAGAGAGAGAGACAGAAAGCGAGAAATCACCCCCCAGGGGGGATGGCTATGCTGCAATACCTTCTCCTCCATTCTTCTCTTAGGGTCTTGGGCATGCATGCACACGCACCCGGCGTGAGTTTAAGCCACCAGGTCCGGGACTTGAACCGCGGTTGACTACATGGGAGTCCAGCGACATAGCTATTATGCTAACTGCTGGTCCCAAGAATTAGTACTATTCTTAAAGAGATTTACATAATCATGCTAGACACTGCTTTATTGAAGAAAAGGATGGTTTAAACTTAGTTTGGTTTAGTTTTGTTAAAATCTATTACCCTTTTTGCACTTTTCCATTACTGTAGTAATTAGAGTGCTTTGGGTTGCAGGTAACAGAATCACTACTCAAATTGGCTTCACTATTAAGGAAATACCTGGTTTCACGTAAGAGGAAGTTCAGAGGTAGGTGGGCTCTAGTGTTGGCTGGTTCAGAGGCTCCATCGATGGCCTCAAGGACCCAGTTCTCCACTTCCCTTGCTTACCCTATTGTCAGCATTGTTAACCTCTTTGACTGAAAGCAGAATGACTGTTGTGTTTCTAGTGGACTCATCAAACAAAAATCTCTAGAGGAAGGAAAAAGAAATCTCTTTTTTGTAATTCTTTTTTGGGAAGCTCCCATCTGATGTCCCCTCACATTCTGTTGACTGGCTAATGTCACATGCCTATTCCTGAATCAGTCATGGAATGGGATTACTCTTGAATTAGTGGCACAGGACATGCTTGTGGGTTCTGTATGTGATTGAGGGGTGGGGAAAAGAAATAGAAAATAGAACAAAATCAGGATTCTCTTTGGAAAGGAGAAGGGATTAGAAAGGAATAGATGTATAGGTAATTACTAGTATCCTACTAAACTTGCCATCATTTTGTGATCAATAATCAGGATAATAACAGCAACTAGCATTTGTTGAGCATTTACTATAGTCATGTACTATGCTAAGTACTCTTTACATAATGATTTTTATTTCTAAATGAGATACATGAAATTCAGAAAGTCAAACAGTGTCTGAGTGCCTGAGAAATATTCACCCGATAGTGGAGGAGACATGGAAAAAAGAAAAAAGACTAAATTTAAGCTTAATTCACTATCTTTTTATCAGAAATATTACAGGCTAGGTATTTTGAGAGAATTAAAAAGCGTGCGGTTGTCATTTAAATCTGTCTTTCCCAAAGCCATGCCTTCCGCCATTATTTTTGGCCAACAGAGAGCTGGCTGTGGAGAATGGATGTTTTTGTTTTGAAAAATCAAATATAGTAGATTAAAAAAAATGCCACAACAAAGTTTGTTTATATCTTCATTTCACTTAAATTGAATAGATGAAATGGGATCTGGCCTTTTTCATATTGTTTATGTTCTGCTTTGCTTCTTGGTCTGAGGCGGGATTCCTAGTTCTGTTTGAATTTATTTTCCTCTCAAGTATCATTTGCGATGTTATTATGGAAATTAATAATGAGAAACTATGTCTGGCCAGTAAGCATTGTAAGTGCCCTAATGTGACATAATAAAGTATTGTTTTATTAGCATCTTGAGATACCTTTCGAACTTATACTCCCTTAGCCACAATCTACTTTAGGTTTTTTCAATAAAAAAGGAAGGCAGGCACTTCGCATTGGTAATCCCTATAATAACTTTAAATAAAGGGTCAGTTGATGATATCACTCCTTTTCATCCCTTAAGGGCAAAGTTAGGTACTCAATCTATGTTTCATGTCTGAGTAATAAAACGGCCTATGTAAATAAAGTACATAAAATCAAAGGGACTAACATTGTTTTTGTTCAATGAAACTATTACGTAAATGGCATCAGTGCGTGTGTGTGTGTGTGTGTGTGTGTGTGTGTGAATTTTTGAACAGATATTGCACTGGGGATGTGATATTATAGGTCATGATAGATAGCTTCTGATTATTCTTTCATTCTGTTGCAAAATAGTATGTTCTTAATTAGGTGAGGTCACTAAGTCTAAATAAGCAGTCTGTAATTGATTGCTTATTATCTGTTTTTTAAGAGAATTATTTTATTTAACTTTATTTATTTTAATTTGACCAGGGGGACAGAGAGAGAAAGAAAGAGAGAAAGTGAGAAAAGCAGGCTGCCAGGTCCAGGATTCAAACTGCGAGTTGGAGTCCAGTACCCTTAACCATCATGCCACCTGACAGTCTTGGTTATTATCGATTATCAGCCCCAAACTTTGTGGCTTAACACAATAAGCATTTTTTAGTTTTATTTTTGAAATCTATTTTTAAATTTATTTTACATTTGTTCACTATATATCATTACAGCATACAAAATGAATTTTTTATTTTTATTTTTGAGATCTATTTTTAATTTATTTTACATTTATTCACTGTATATCATTACATCATACAAAATGAAGAATTTTTCCATCCAGAATACACTGAATATTGGCCCAATTAAAGCTATTACCATACCTATTGTATTCAACAGATAATTTTCTATTTTACGTTTCTTAACTGTTTTACTGCTTTCTTTTTTTCCTCTTTATTTCCTCCCTTGACCTTCTGCCATTTCTCACCCTCCTCCTACACTGTCTCTGGTGTCCATACTTGCTTTCCATGCCTTTATATTGCCCAGTATTTCAGTTTTTGCCATGGAGTGCACACATTCAGTCTATATTAAGTGAGGACTTAGAATGTCTCTCTTTCATAGTCTGACTTGCTTCACTTAAGAGTAAATCTTCCATATTTCTATCAAATGCTATCAAATGCTAGAATCATTTTTTTATGGCTGAGTAGTATTCTGTAGTGTATATGTGCCACACTTTTTCAATCCATTCTTCTGTTCATTGACATTTGAGTTGATTCCATGTACTAGCAATTAGAATAATGCCACAATAAACATGGATGAGCAAGTGTTTTTCTGACTGAGTGCATTCTTATTTTTTTGGTAGATACCCCGGCATGGAGTTATAAAATTCTTTTTTCAAAAAATAGAAATGAATTTAATAGTATAATTCATATTGTAGCCAAGTATGTAATTTGATAATAGAGTACAAAATAATCTCTATTATTATTTGTATAATTTATATAACTTGGACATATACATTTCATTTTCCCTAAATTTTTCAATTTCTTAAAAAATTTTTTAATTTTAATTTATTAAAATTTATTTTATTTTAATTCATTTTATACATTTAGTCACTATATATCACTTAGCTTGTATGATGAATTTACCCAGCATGAATACACTTTACAACAGTCCAGTTGAGGATACAAAATGCATTATCATCAACCAATAATAATCCATTTCTGTGTCCCATAAATGTCTTACTTCTCTGTTTTCCTCCTTAATTTATTTCCTTACACTCTTCCCCTTCTCCCACCCTTTTCCCACATTGTCTCCAGTATCTATAACCATTTTCAGTGCTTCTATGTCCTCTAATCTTTCAGTTTCCACTGTAGAATGTGGATAGTTGGTATATGGTAAGTGCACCTATACAATGTCTCTCTTTCACAGTCTGGCTGCTTCACTCAGCAGTAAATCTTCATATTTGTCCACTTTCTATCAAATGCCAGGGACTTGTTTTTTTTTTATGACTGAGTAGTATTTCATAGAGTATGTGTGCCACACTTTTCCAATCCATTCAGCTGTTCGTGGACATTTGGGTTGGTTCCATGTCTTAGCAGTTGTGAATAGTGTTGCAATAAACATAGATATACAAGCACTTATCTGACTGAACAGTCTCCTATCTTTGGGTAGATACCCAGGAGTAAAATTGCTGGGTCTCATGGTAGTGTTTTGCAGGTCTTTGAGGAACATCCATATTATTCTCCACAGTGGTTGTACTAATCTACATTCCCACCAACAGTGTAGGAGAATTTCTTTTTCTTCACAGCTTCACCAGCACTTATCATTGTTTATTTTTTTAATCTTAGCCATTCTGACTGGGGTAAGGTATCTCATTATAGTTTTGATTTGCATCTCCCTTATGATAAAGGATTTTGAGCATTTCTTTATATGCTTTTTGGCTGTTCCTATGTCTCCCTTAGAGTTATCTGTTCAGCTCATTTGCCTATCTTTTAATTGAGTTGGTCTTTTTTTTGGGGGGGTGGGTGAGCTGCTTGAGTTCCCTGTAAATTCCAGTTATCAGTCCCTTATCTGAGGTATAGTTTGCAAATATATTCTCCCATGCTAAGGATTGTCAATTCACTCTAATTATTGTTTCTTTTACTGTGCAGAAACTTTTTAACCTGATGTCATTCTACTAGTTTATTTTTGGGATTATTGCCTGTGCTTTGAGGGTCCTATTTAATAAGTCTTTGCCTACTCCACTGTCTCCAAGAGTTTCCCTTGTGTGGAAACACCATTAATTTAATGGTTTAAGGTCTTAGGTTTAGATCTTCCATTTTGAGTTGATTTTTGTTAATGGTGAGAGATAGGGGTCCAGGTTCGTCTTTGTGCAGGTGGATACCCAGTTTTTCTAGCACCATTTGCTGAAGAGTTTTTCCTTTCCCCACTGGATTACCTAGTGCCCTTTGTCAAAAATTAGTTGCCTATATATTTTGGGTTTTATTTCCAGGGTCTCTGTTCTCTTCCACTAGTTTACATGCCCACTTTAGTGCTGTTTTGATTATCACGGGTTTGTAATAAATTGTGGGATCAGGAAGTGAGATGTCTTCTATTTCACTATTCTTGTGCAGCATTGCTTTGGTGATATGTGAACTTTTATGATTCCAAACAAATTCTACGATTTTTTTTTCCTAAATCTTTGAAGAATGTCCCTGGTAATTTGATTGGAATTGCATTAAGTATGTAGATTAATTTGGTTAAAATTGGCATTTTGATTATATTAATTCTTCCAATTCAAGAATGTGGAATGTCTTTTCACTTTTTTGTATCATTTTCAATTTCTTTTTTCAGTTTTTTTTTTTTTTTAGAGGTCTTTGACTTCTTTGGTTAGGTTTATTCCTAGGTACCTTATACTTCTATGATTATTGTAAATGAGAACATTTTCTGCAGTTCTAACTCAGTGTGCTTGTTGGTATATGGAAATGCTGTAGATTTTATATGATGATTTTGAGTTCTGCCACTTTATTCATTTATCAGAGGAGGGTTTTTTTGCAGTTTTTTTTTGTGTTTTCTTTGTACATAATCATGAAATCTGCAAATAGTGATACTTTCACTTCTT
>NW_006159565.1:8462083-8464794 GCF_000334495.1 Tupaia belangeri chinensis
TTCCCTACTTGAATGCATTTTATTTTATCCTCTTGTCTGATTGCCTTGGCAAGAACTTTGAGTACTATATTGAAGAGGAGTCGGGAAAGTGGGCAGCCTTGTCTTGTTGCAGATTTTAGTGAAAAAACTTTCAGCTTTTCCCCATTGAGTATAATGTTAGCTAGGTGTTCGTCATAGATGGCTTTTATTGTGTTGAGAAATATCCACTCTATGTCAATTTTGCTGAGAGTCTTAATCATGAAGGAATTTTGTATTTGTTCAGATGCTTTTTCTGCATCGATTGATATGACCATATGGTTTTTACTCTTGTTTCTGTTAATATAGTATATAACATTTATGAATTTCCGTATGTATTTTCCTTGCATCCTTGGGATAAAGCCCACCTGGTCTTTAATCTTTTTTATGTATTGTTGTATACACTTAGATCTTGTTGAAAATTTTTCTATCTATATTCATCAGAAATATTAGTCAGGGAACCAGCAGTTAGCATAATGGCTATGTCGCTGGACTTCCACGTAGTCGACCGTGGTTTGCATCCTGTACCCGGTGGCTTAAAACTCACGTCGGGCGCATGTGCGTGCATGCCCAAGATCCCAAGAGGAGAATGGAGGAGAAGGGATTGCAGTGTGACTATCCCCCCTGGGGGGTGATTTCTCACTTTCTGTCTCTATGTCTCTGTCTGTCTGGTGAGCAGTGCCCCATAGCAAAAACCCTCGCCAAAAAAAAAAAAAAAAAAAGAAATATTGGTCTGTAGTTTTCTCTGCTTTTGTTATGTCCATGTCTGTTTTGGGAATGAGGGTGATAGAGGTTGTATAAAATAAATTTTGGGGGACCAGCAGTTAGCATAATGGTTATGGCACTGAACTCCCATGTAGTCGAGTGTGATTCAAGTCTCGGACCCGGTGGCTTAAACTCACGCCGGGCACATGTGTGTGCATGCTCAAAATCCCAAGGAGAATGGAGGAGAAGGGATTGCAGTGTGACTATCCCCCCTGGGGGGTGATTTCTCACTTTCTGTCTCTATGTCTCTGTCTGTCTGGTGAGCACACGTGCCCTATAGCAAAAATCTCTCCAAAAATAAAAATGAATTTTGGAGGGTTCCTTCCTTTTGGATCTTTAGAAATAGTTTGATAGAGTGGGGTTTAGCTCTTCTTTAAAAGGCTTGTAGAATTCAGAGGGGAAGCCATTGGGACCTGGGCTTTTTTTGGAGGGGGGTTATTTATTGCTGATTCAATCTCATTGCTTAATAGGGGTCTATTCAGGCTTTCTATGTCTTCCTGATCCAGTCTTGGTAGATTACATGTATCCAGAAACTTGGCCATCTCATCCGGGTTTTCTTGTTTGTTGGCATATAGTCATTTGTAATATAAAAAAATTGTGTATCATAATCAGGTAGGCTTTATTCCAGGAATGCAAGGCTGGTTCATCATACACAAAACCATGAATGTAATACACCATATTAACAGGAAGAAAGATACAAACCGTATGGTCATATCAATTGATACAGAAAAAGCATTTGATAAGATAGATACAACATCCCTTTATGATCAAGACTCTCAGCAAAATTGGCATAGAAGGGTCATTTCTCAATACAATGACATCTATCTATGAAAAATCCGTAGTGAACATCATCCTGAATGGAGGCCTGACATTTTGTTGTTGTTGTTGTTGTTTTCCCAATCCCCTGAGGCATGATATTAGATTGTCTATTTGCCACATTTCCATCTTTTGCTTATGCACGCTATTTGCTATGAATTTCCCTCTTATGACTCCTTTTGCCGTGTCCTATATAATATGGAAACTCATGTACTCACTATCATTTCTATCCATAAGTAGATTGATTTCAGATTTAATTTCTTTGGTAGTTAAGAGGTCGTTCAGAAGTAGGTTGTTTAGTTTCCATGTTTGTGTATTTTTGAGGATTTTTCTTGAAATTAATATGGAGTTTAATTCCATCATGGTCAGAGAAGATGCTGGATATGATTCGTATGCCTTTGAATCTGTAAAGGCTTGATTTGTGTTCTATCATAAGGTCAATCTTTGAAAAGATTTCATGCGGGGGTGGGGTGAAAAAAATGTGTATTTTGCAGTCTTAGGGTGGAAAGTTCTATAGATTTTTCAAGCCCATTTAATTTAAAGTATCATTTAGTTCCTGTATTTTTTTATCTAGAAGATCTGTATAAAGGAGATAATAGGGTGTTTGGATCCCCCCAAATTGTAGTGTTGCAACCTATCTCTCCTTTTAGCTCCAGCAGTCTTTCTTTCATATATCTAGGTGTTCCTGAGTTGAGTGCATAGACATTTATAATTATTGTGTCTTCTTGATGAGTAGCCCATTATAATGCCCTCCTTAGTCTCTTCTACAGTTTTTGTCTTAAAGCCTGTTTTGTCTGAAATCAGTATCGATTTCAAATCTATTTTCATGGAATATCTTTTTCCAGCCCTTTACTTTTAGTCTATGTATATCTCTATCCATAAAGTATGTTTCTTGTAGGCAGCAGATAAAGGATTTCTGTTTTATTTTTTTAAATTAATTTATTTTTTGAGAGGTTTTTCATTATAGGGCGCGTGCGCTCGCCAGACAGACAGAGAGAGACAGAGAGAGAGAAAGTGAGAAATCACCCCCCAGAGGGGATGGCCACACTGCAATCCCTTCTCCTCCATTCTCCTCTCGGGATCTTGGGCACGCACACACGTGCGCCTGGTGTGGG
>NW_006159565.1:8464853-8507288 GCF_000334495.1 Tupaia belangeri chinensis
GTTTGCCTTTTTTTTTTTTTTTTTTTTTTTTTTTTTTTTTTTTTTTTTTTTTTTTTTTTTTAATGCATTCAGCCAATCTGTGTCTGTTGGTTGGAGAATTTGATCCATTAACATTCTATGTTATTCATATTTCTGGACATGTTCCTATCATTAGGTGAGCCATTTTCTTGGTTGTTTTTTGTTATTTCATATCCATCCATCTGACTTTTTCATTTTTTGGTATAGAACTCCCTTCAGAGCCTCTTCAAGAGGTGGTTTGGAGTTGATAAATTCTTTCAGGTTTTGTATATCTGAGAATGTTTTTTATCTTCTTTTCCCATATGAAGGGTAATCTTGCAGAGTATAGTATTCTTGCTTGGCATTGTGTTTCATTTAACACTTTGCATTTCCCCCATTCTTTCCTTGCCTGCATTGTTTCTGATGGGAGGTCCAATGTTAGTCTGATGGGATAACTTTGTAAGTGTCTTGTCATTTCCTTCTTGCCTATTTCAATATCTTGTCTTTGTAGTTTTGGCCAATTTGGCTATGCTGTGCCTTGAAGAGGATCTTCTTGGGTTGATTCTATTTGGGGTCTTATATATGTGCTAGGTCTGGATATTCAAACACCTCTCTAGGTTTGGAAAGTTTTCTTCCATGATTTCATGGAATAAATTATCAATGCCCTTATTATTTTCTTTCTCTTCTGAGACACCAATTATCTGGATATTTGGGCACTTGATAGTATTTAGCATTTCTCATATATTATCCTCATTTTTCTTGGTTGCTTTCTCAGTCTTTTTGAAAATTTTTCCTAGATCAGAGGTTTTGTCTTCTACATTCCAGATTTGATCTTCTGTGTGATCTAATTTACTTTTAATACTTTTGAAGGAGGCTTCAATTTTCTGTATCACGTTCTTCATCTCTAATAATTCTGTTTGATTCTTTTTTTATGGTGTCTGTTTATTCTTTCAAATTGTGAAAGGACTTCTTCATCTTGCTGAGCTCATTGTCTCTTTCCTTTTGCATCTCATTTAGTTTGGTCACTATAAATATTCTGAATTGTTTATCCGAGATTTCCACGATTTCCATTGTATTGTCTGTGCGTAAAGAGGAATTGATGTTTTCCCTTGTTGTAGAGACATTTTGTTAGTTGCTCATATTTCTTGTGCCTCTGCGATGGTTTCTAGTCATCTGGTGATCTATATGTTCCTTCCTAAATTATTCAAGGTTATCTCCAAGTGTTCAAAGGTGTGCAGGAGTAGGCAATTGACTATCTCTCTTCTGCTGTCTCCCAGTTGCTCACCAGAACAGAACCTTGTACTGTTGCCACTGGTACTAGGTGACCCAAAGTCCTCCCTGTTTCTAGAGAACAGGTGCGCCAGAATCTGAGCTGCTGAGCTTCAACTCAGTAACAAAGAAGAGATTGCCTAGTGAGTGTACCATGTGGTATACAAAACACCAAAGTCTTGAGAGTTCAAAGGTGTGTGGCAGAGGGGATGAGTCATGCATCCCAGCTGTTAAGCCCTGCCTTTCTTCTTCTTTTTTTTTTATAATTATTTATTTTATTTATTCATTAATTTATTTTTTAGTTTGATCAGAGAGAGACAGAGGGTGAGAGTGAGAGAGAGAGGAAATGAGAAAGCAGGCTACCAGATTCAGGACTCGAACTCTGGTCAGCCATGTGGGAGTGTCCAGCACCTTAACCACCATGCCACCTGCTGGTCCCCAAGCCCTACCTTTCTTCTAGGCCCTTTGCTAGAATGGGTGTTCAGATGGAGTGGGGAGAGGTGCAAACTTGTCTCAACATCCCAAGCAACAAACCTGAGAGTCCAAAGACAAGTTGGGGAGAGAGTGAGCCAGGGGTTCCAGCCTTTAAGCCCTGTAGCCACAGGCATCCTGCCTTCTGGCTAGGCCCTTCACTAGAATGGGTGTCCAGATGGGGCAGTTACTATTGTGTTTTAATGAATATGTGGTTTGCAAATATTGACCTCCATTCAGTAGGTTGTCTTTTTATTTTGTTGTTTTGTTTGTTTGTTTGTTTTGCAGAAATTTTAGTTTAATGTAGTCTCACTTGCTTCCTTTTTCTCCCCCCTATACTTTTGTTCTCTTGTCCAATAAATTATTCTCAAGACCAAGGTCGTGGAGCATTTTCCTACGTTTTTTCCTAAGAGTCTTTCCGTTTTAAGCCTTATGATAAATATTTAATCTATTTTGAATTAATTTTTGTGTATGGCATAAAATAAAAATTCAGTTTCATTTTTGCATATGGGTATCTGCTTTTTCTAACCCCATTTATTAAAGGAACTGTCTTTTTCTCATTGTGTCTCTTGAAAATCTTGTGAAAAATTAATTGATCTTATATTAGTTGATTAATTTCTAGGCTTTCTGTTTCATTGATCTGTGTGTCTGCTTTTATGTCAATATAATACTGTTTTGATTACTATAGCTTTGTAATGTAGTTTGACATCAAGAAGTGTGATGCTTTCAACTTTGTTTTTCATACTTAGTATTGCTTTGGCTATTTGAGATATTTCGTGGTTCCATACAAATTTTAGATCGTCTTTTCTATTTCTTTGGAAAATGCCATTTGAATTTTGATGGGGATTGCATTGATGTGTTAATGGCTTTGAGTGGTAAGGACATTTTAACAATATTGATTCTACCAATTCAAATGCTACCAAAGATACACAGACAGATACATTTATTTTTGTCTTCAGTTTCTTTTATGAATGTTTTATAGTTTTCAATGTACAGATGCTTCACTTCCTTGGTTAAATTTATTTTTTTAAGTATTTTGTTCCTTTTGGTGCTATTGTAAAAGATTTTTTGTTTTTGTTTTCTTTTTTTTTTTTTTTGTTTGTTTGGTTTTTTTTTTTTTTTCCAATTTATTTGCATTCATTCACTGTACATCATTACAGCATACAAAATGAGATTTTCCATCCAGAGTACACTGTATATTGTCTCAATCAAGCACATCAACAAACATGTTATTATTAGCAAATGATCTTCCATTTCTTGTTTTCTGTATATTTTGCTTTTTCTCCCCCATCCTTGGTTCCCTCTCTCTTACCCTCTGCCACCTCCTGTTCTCCTCCCACACTGTCTCTGTTATCTATTTCTATACCATTTTCCCCCCAACATTTTATTGAATCACCAAAGACCCTCATCAATCCAAATACCCTCCTAGCAAACACATGTGACACACACATTTCCATGAGCACAAGTCTAACTTTACGCATCCTGTAAATTAGCACCTAACTGGGGCTACATATCCTACTGCAGTCATTTAATGGATACATTTTGTTTTCCTGAAACTTTTTTTTGTAATTCAATTTGCATTCCTTCCCTAGGCATCATCACAGCACACAAAATGCGATCTCCCATCCAGTACACACTGCATAGTGACTCAATCATGCACGTTACAAAAAAAAATAAATTTCCACTTCTAGTTGCTAGAATTATTTCCACCCCTCTTTCTGACCCTCTGTCCCTTCCCACCCTCCTCTCACACCACCTCTAGTGTCCAAAATTGTCCTCCATTCCCTTCCCACCCACATTGCATTGATCACACAATTTCCTACATAACCTGACTACTTTCAAAGGTGAGTTCCCTCGTTACTACTAAGAAAACCAGTTTTAACTTAAATCAAAGAACCGCCAAGGAACTTTGCTTAAAGCCCGGAAACAGGTTAGGATTCTGTTCAAATGGTAGGTGCATGAACCTATCAGTCTCATATACTTTTATCTTCTGTTCTGGTTCAATTTTCCTGATTAAATTCTGGGATATAGTATTCAACTCCAGACTTGTCCCTATGATTAAGTTAGCTACTTTCTCAGTTTTTGGACTCTTATTTCCATGTATCTGCGTTTAGTTTTCCTGATACAGCACATCCTTGAGAACTTCTTGGAGGTCTGGTCTGGTGCTGGTAAATTCTTTCAGGTTTTGTTTATCTGAGAATGTTCTTGTCTTTTCTTCCCACCTGAAAGATAATCTTGCCGGATACAGTATTCTTGGCTGAAACTGCTTCTCTCTTAACACTTGGAATATATTTTCCCATTCTCTCCTCGCTTTTATTGTTTCTGATGAGAGATCTGCTGTTAGCCTGATGGGATGTCCTTTGTAGGTAACTTGATGTTTTTCTCTTGCTAATCTTAGTATCTTGTCTTTGTCTGCAGTTTTGGTCAACCTGGCTATAATGTGTCTTGGAGAAGATCTTCTAGGGTTGATTCTATTTGGGGTCCGTTGTATTTCCTGGGACTGGATCTTTGAATGCCTCTCTAGGTTTGGAAAGTTTTCTTGCAGGATTTCCTGGAATAGATTATCAATGCCCTTATGGGTTTCCTCACCTTCTGGAATGCCAATTATCCGGATATTTGGACGTTTGATGGTATCCAGTACTTCTCGCATATTATTCTCAAATTTTTGTGCCATTTTCTCAGCCTTCATGGTGGATTTTTCTAGGCCAGCCATTTTCTCCTCTACATCTGAGATTCTATTTTCTGAATGATCTAGTCTGCTTTTAATGCTTTCCAGGGAGATTTTGACTTCTTGTATTATAGACTTCATCTCTAGCAGTTCGGTTTGAGTCTTTTGTAAAGTGTGTAATTCCACTTTTAGATCTTGCAGGAATTTCCTCATCTCTTGGAACTCGTCAATCTCTTTCTCCTTTCTCTTTAGTAGTTCATTATCTCTCTTCTCTTCCATCTCTGTTAGCTTAGACATTATGAATGATCTGAATTCCTTATCAGACATTTCCATGATTTTCACCGAACTGCTTGTGGATGAAGAGTTACTCTTTTCCCTAGGAGGAGAGGTATTTTCTTGTTTTCCCATGTTTCTCGTGATCCGGCGGTGATTTCTTGTCATCTGATGAATGTTGTGTTTTCTTTCAAATTCTGGAGGTTCAGCCTTAATGTTAAGGAGCAAGCAGACAGAGGTGATCCAGAATCTCTTTGCTGTTCTATTGTGCTTGCTGGTGCAGCAGATTCACCATGTGGAACCTTGTCTTCTGCCTGGATGGGAGGAGCAGAGCGAAAATTAACAAGAAAGAAGGCGGAGCTAAGAGCCAGAGAAAAACTGGGTCTTGTTTTTTTTAAAAAAAAGAAAAAAGGGTAAAAAGGAAATATTACCCAAAAAATAAAAAAAAGGGAAGACAGAAGCAGGGAGAGACAGGAACTGAGAGACAGAGAGAGAAGGTTGGGGGTGCAGAGGGGGGCTCCCTACCGCTAGCTCGTTTGTTGGAGGCTGAATTATTAGTAGAAAATCTTCATTCCCTTAAAACTCTAGTTCACAGTAGCCATGTGGAACCTTGTTCTGAAGGCCCGCGGCTTCTTCTGCCTCTGTTTTTGTTTTCTTGTTTACATAGTTCACTGTTGGTGTTTAGTAATATACATTTTTTGTATGTAGAGTTTGTATCCTGCAACTTTATTAAATTTGTTTATTCTAATATTTTTGGTGGTCTTTAGACTTTTCTATGTTTATGATTTCATCATATGTAAACAAAGATGATTTTATTTCTGCCTTCTGATGTTAACTGTGTCAAATGCATTTTCTGCATATATTCAATTATATAGTTTTTGTTCTTTTTTCTGCTAAAGTCATATATCACATTTATAGATTTGCATATGTGAGCTATCCTTGCATTCTAGGGATAAATCCCACTTGATCTTGGTGAATGATCTTTTTAATTTGTTTAATTTGCTTATATTTTGTTGAAGTTTTTTTATGTCTATACTCATCAAGGATACTGGCCAGTAATTTTCTTTTCTTGTAATGTCCTTGACTGTCTGTGGTATTAGGGCAATGCTAGCCTCATGAGATAAATTTGGAGATGTTCCCTTTTTATCAATTTTTTGGAAGAGTTTGAGAAAAATTGATTATGAATTCCTCTTTAAATGTTTAGTAGCATTCAGCAGTAAAGTCATCAGGGACTGTGTTTTTCTTAAATGGAAATTTTTTAATTATTGTAATATCCTTACTCATTAACAGTCTATTCAGATTTTTTTCCTCATGATTAAGTATTGGTATGTTGTGTATGTCTAGAAATTTATCCTTTTTTTAGGTTATCCAATTTGTTGACTTATAATATTTCATAGTGATCTATTAAAATCCTTTATATTTGTATGGTATCAATTGTAATATTTCTTTTTAAATTTCTGATGTTTTAATTTGAGTCTTCTTTTTTATCTTTATCTTGTTAAAATTTCATGCATTTTCTCTTTTTGAAGAAAAAAACCTCTTCATTTTATTATCATTCTCTATTGTTTTTTTAGTTTGGTTCATTTGTTTTTGTGTAAATTCGGGTTGTTTATTTGAGATCTTTCCTTCCTTTTTTAATATTTTTTGGAGAGAATTTTCTATAGGGTGTGTGTGCTCGCTGGAGAGAGAGAAAGTGTTAGAGAGACAGTGGGAGGGAAAGTAAGAAATTATCCCCCCTCCAGGGGGCGATGATCATGCCACAATCTCCTTTCCTCCATTTTCCTCTAGGGATTTTGGGCTTGCATGCACACATGCCTGGCATGAGTTTCAAGTCATCGGGTCCAAGACGCAAACCACGGTTGACTGTGTGGGATTCCAGCACCTTCACCACTACACTTTCTGCTGGTCCTAGGTCTTTCCTTTTAATTTTTTTTTTAAATATAGGCATTTATTGCTATAAACTTCCCTCTTAGAACTGCTTTTGTAGTTATCTTTATGAATTGCAGTTATCTGTGTCAATTATAGATTTTCATATACTTGTATTTTAATCCATTTCGTTTATTATTATTTTCCTCTGTATTTAGAATCTCTGTTATTGGGTGCATACACATTTAACATTGTTATGTGTTCTAGATCAGTTGACACTTTTATCACTATAAAAATATCCTCTTTATCTCTATATAATCCTTTGTTTTGATGTTTATTTTGTATAACATTAATAAAGTCACAGTGGTTTTCTTATGCTTAGTGTTTGCTGATAAATTATTTTCCATCTATCTTAATTTTAGCCTATATTGTCTTTGTGTTAAATTATGTGTCTGGTCTAGCTATGATGATGCAGTGATAGTGTGCCACTTGAAGATGTGTTTTCTATTTGTACTTTGTTTTCTTTTTTCCAGTTTTTCTTTTGCTTAATTGACTATATTTTAATGTGTTTTTCAGTTTATTATTTCTTAGTGGTTGTTTTAGAGGTTATAATACGCATTATTAATTTACCGTTCTACTATAGAGTAATAAAATATTATTTCAAGAATAGTGTAAGATCTTTTTAACAGTATAAATCTATTATGTCTTTACCCACTCTCTGAGCTCTGAGCATATATATTATACTATATACTCCACAATACATTATTTCTATTCTTTCTGTGTGAAGCAGCAGTCAGTATTCTTGTCGAGAAATTTACACACATGCACATAAGTTTTTTTAATGTTTGAGTTTTTTATTTGCTTAATCTTTTTTGGATGCTCCTTCTTCCTAATACTACTTTTATCTGGTATTGTTTCCCTTTACCCTAAAGAATGCCTTTTAGTATTTTTATAGTTTTAGTATGATGGCCCTCCCTGAGTTATCTCAACTTTATATATATAAAATGACTTTTTTTTCCCTTTTAATTTTTCTATATGAGACAATGAGAGGAAGAGAGAGAAAATGAGGAAAGGTAAAAAAGACAGAGATAGATATCTTCAACAGGATCTCACTAGGTCATCTTCTTGCCGCAGCCTTCTAATGAACTAGGATTACAGAGCATACTTATGCCTCCTATGTTTGGGTTGACCCAAAACTGAGCTTGGGCCACCTATTCAACTTCTAGCCTATCAAGTGGTGTTGCTACCTGTGCATCACCATGTCTGGGCCTCTGTTATTTATTTATTTATTTATTTATTTTGAGAGTTTTTTGCTATAGGGCATGTGTGCTCGCCAGACAGACAGAGACAGAGAGACAGAAAGAGAGAAATCACCCCCAGGGGGGATGGCCACGTCGCAATCCCTTCTCCTCCATTCTCCTCCTGGGATCCTGGGCACGCACGCACACGCGCCCGGCATGAGTTTTAACCGCTGGGTTCAGGACACGAACCGCGGTCGACTACTTGGGAGTCCAGTGACATAGCCATTACACCAACTGCTGGTCCCAGGCCTCTGTTATTTTTGAAGGATGTATTTCTCTGTAAAGAATTCTATGCTTATTTTTTTTTTTCTTTCAGTAATTTAAAAATATTCCATTGTCTTTTTGTTTCCATTGTTTCTGGGAAGAAGTTTTTATGGTTATACCCTTTGTGTATAATATGTCTTGTTTCTTTCTGTTTCTACTATTTTATATTTCATTTTCAGGAATTTGACTATGATATCTGTGAGCATGATAGTTTGTCTTTATTCTTCTTGGACTTTATTGAACTTCTTGATTGATAATTTTAGAAAATTTTCAGCCATTATATCTTCAGATCCTTCTTCTGCCGTGATCTTTTATTTCTGAGACTATCATTATTAGATGCATTTGGTACTGTCAGGCAGATATGGAGTGTCTTGTTCTTTTCCTTTTTGTACTTCATTTTGGATAATTTCCCATGACTATACAAGATTGCTGATCATTTTGTTTGCTGTCAAGCCCTTTGAAAGCATTATTATTATTATTTTTTCAATGATAGCTTTTTAAAAATTATATTTATTCATTTACTTTTATTATTATTGCTATTATTTTGAAAGATTTTTGCTATAGGGCATGTGTACTCGCCAGAGAGACAGAAAATGAGAAATCACTCCCTAGGGGGATGGCCATGCCACAATCTCTTCTCCTCCATTCTCTTCTCAAGATCTTGGTCACACAAACATAAGCTCCTGGCATGAGTTTTAAACCACTAGGTCCAGAACTCAAACCATGGTTGACTACATGGGAGTCCAGTGACATAACCATTATGCCATCTGCTGGTACCAATTTTTTTTATTGTTACTGTTATTTTTTAATTTGTGATAGATCATTGGTATGCTTACCAGTGAGAGACACAAGAGAGAGAGAGACAAAGTGAGAAGGCAAGTCATCAGGTCTGGGGCTCAAGCCATGGTCTTCCGTGTGGGAGTCCAGTGCCTTAACCATCATGCCACCTGCTAGCTCCCATTTTTATTTTTAATGGAGTATTTTTATTTGGAGTATTTCCATTTGGTTTATTTTTATAGATTTTCTAAGCTGAAATTTCTTATTTTTATTAATATTGTTCATTAGGTAATTACATAAACTATTATTTTCTTTTAACAAATCTTATCTGATAATTCCAATATCTGGGTTATTGGTAATCTACTTATATTGACTATTCTTTCTGTCATCATCACCTGTTCACATTATTTATTGCTTTTTTTTTGAGAGGTTTTTGCTATAGGGCGCATGCGTTTGCCAGAAAGACAGAGAGAGACAGAGAGACAGAAAGCGAGAAATCACCCCCCAGGGGGGATGGCCACGCCGCACTCCTTCTCCTCCATTCTCCTATTGGGATCTTGGGCATGCACGCACATGTGCCCGGAATGAGTTTAAGCCACTGGGTTCGGGACTCAAACTGTGGTCAACTACATGGGAGTCCAGCAACTTAGTCATTACACTAACTGCCGGTTCCTATTTATTGCTTTTTATAATGTGTCTTGTACTTACTGATTATGTATAAACTTTGTAGAAGAGACTGGAGAAAATATTTTCTGCTTAAAAGGGGTACATACTTTCTTACATGCATCTACTATAAGAAATTGAGTCTTTTTTTTTTTTTTAAGTTTTTGCCATAGAGTGTGCTCACTGCAGAGAGACAGTGAGAGGGAAAGTGAGAAATCCCTCGCCTTGAGAGAAGGTCATAACACAATCCTTACTTCTCCATTTTTGCAGGATTTTTGGGCACACATACACATGTGCTCAGCATGATTTTCAAACTGTCAGGTCCAGAACTTGAACTGCAGTTGGCCATGAGGGAGTCCAGCACTTTAACCACCATGCCACCTAAAGGCCCCAAGTCATTCTTATTGGTAATTGAGTTGGTCCTGGACATTCTCGTGGAAGTAGATACAGTTTGCTCCTACCTTCAAATATTTTGATGGTAGTATGAAGACTCAAAATTCAGTGGAGCTTGGAACGTGAACACCAATAAAGCTTCAGATATTTCTTTATAGACCAGCTGTAGCTTTGGTGTCATGGTGGAATGGCTCTCTTTCTTCCCACCTATGTCTTTTATAGCCTGTCTTCTAGATTATTTGGTCATATTTTGGAATGTTTTTGGAATAATTTTGGAATATTTTTGGCTTCACCCACTTGTAAAATCTTCCTTCTTCTTGCTACTCTATTTTTTTTTTCTTTTTTTGAAGAGGTTTTTGCTATAGGGCGCGTGTGCTCGCCAGACAGACAGAAAGAGACAGAGAGACAGAAAGTGAGAAATCACCCCCCAGGGGGGATGGACACGCCACAGTCCCTTCTCCTCCACTCTCCTCTCGGGATCTTGGGCACGCACGCACACGTGCCCAGTGTGAGTTTTAAGCCACCGGGTCCAGGTCTCGAACCTCAATCGACTACATGGGAGTCCAGCGACATAGCCATTACGCTAACTGCTGGTCCCTCTTCTTGCTACTCTACGCTTACACTTTGGAAGACTATGACAGTATACTCAGGGAGCATCCAGTGTGCCTTTGAGGAATTTACCTCAACACTCCTTCCCTGTTTCCTATAGTTTGGCAGTTGCTGCTTTCAACTAGATGATGGCTTTTCATCGAGGTTGGCTGAAGATGTTCCCCTTCAGCTCTACTGTTTTATTTCGTCTTCAGCATGCTGCTGCTTTCACTTGGGAAAGAGCCTGGGTGCCTGAGAATGTGGATGTCTTTGACTTTTTTTGCTGTGCCCAAGGTTTTAGGAGCTCTTAGTGAAGACCTGAAGGAAAGATTTGGTGAAAGGATGCAGACTTGCTCAGTGAATGGTTTCTCTTGATTTTCTCATGTTAGCCCACACATTGTCGTTTAAAGTTTGTTAATGTTCAACTAGTTTCTCTTTATTCTCCTCAAAGGTATTTTTCCTTTTTCACCAACTTCCTCAGGAATAAAAGGGGCTGTGGACCTCCTCCCATAAGAAAAGCTTGTCCCTTTTGGGAATTATAGTCATTGAAATGTTTCTCCATCCTTGAGGATCTCTCTAATTTTCTTTCTTTTAATGTGATTGTGTTTTTCTTGTTATTAGGATGTGAGTGATGAGCTCTTACAAGTTTTCCTATTCTAACTAGATGTGGAAATCCCAGGGATTAGTTTTGACTGATTGCGACACATATTAAACATTTGGAACCATTGTGCTTTTCATTGGTATACTGTTCCATCTTTTATCAGTGAAGTCCCTTTATATTGACTTCTGTGGTCTTTGAAAGGTCTATCTTTGGTAGTTTTCTTGTTTTCAGGTAGACCAGATGTCTCATACTCCCCTTAAACACTTCTTTAGCAGTACCCAGAGCCTATAATTTCTACAAGGATCCTCTTTTTGTTTTAAAGGAAATGGTAATCTAATTTCAGAATTTTCACTCAGTTTCTATGCTGACCTTTATGTAATGATAGTGTCACTGCTGCCTTTGTCACATGGAGATCATGGCCCCAGCAGTATTTTTATTGATAAACAAATTGAAAACTTAGCCTACTGATTTAAAGCCATATGCATGTAGATTTTTAAATAAGACTATATCTATTTAGGTCCTTTCTTTTATTCATTTTATTTTATTTCTTAGAGGACACATACACTCACCAGAGAAAGAGAAGGAAATAGAGAGAACACCCTCCTTGGGAAATGGTCACACTGCAATCTCTTCTCCATTTCTCTCTCCTTTTGAGATTTTAGACATTTATGCACATGTGCCCAATGTGTTTTTCAAACCTTCAGGTCTGGGACTTCACTGCTGGGCATGTGAGATTCAGCCACCATAACCATCAAGCCAGGGGGTAACCTGGCTGTATGCATTCTTCTTTTTCTTTTTCTTCTTTTTCTTCTTCTTCTTCTCCTCCCCCCCCCCTCCTTCTTCTTCTTCTTCTAGATTTTTTGCTATAGGACTTGCCAGAGAGACAGGAGATAGAAAAAGAGAAATCACCCCCCCCCCAGGGGGAATGACCATGCCACAATCCCTTCTCCTCCATTCTCCTCTAGGGATTTTGGGCACACGTGCACATGTGCCTGGTGTGAATTTTAAGCCACTGGCTCTGGGACTCGAACCACTCCTGACTACATGAAAGTCCAGCGAAGTAACCATTACACTATCTGCTGTTCCTATGTGCATTCTTAATTTGAAGTTGGTGAGCCTATGGAATCTATAGATGAGGTTTTCTGAAGCATTCTGTTAATTTCCTGAGATTGGAATTGAACATTTTAAGGAAAGATAATTTTTTCTCATGTCTTGAGAGACATTAGAAAGCACAATTTTAGGTAATTTTGATTAAAATTATACATAAATTTTTTGACTAAAAGATGAAACTAATAGAAGTAGTGTATTTCCTTCTCCTACTAGTATTAATTTTTAATAATAGTATCAAAGAAAAACTTGAATGGAACTGAGTTTTGTGTCATCGGTTTTCCTTTTGCTATATAATTCATTTAAGGTGGACTACCTGCATTTTGCTGCTTTCTTTTATCTGTTTATATGCTAGTTCTGCTAGTTGATGATAGGACAGCTTTAGACAACTTCTTGTTGTTATTCTTTTAATTTTACTTTGATCTAGACAAATGAATATGATTACCATTTTCCCTTTGTCCGTCAGAACATTTGTGTCTTTCTCCACCCTCAAAACTACCCTTGAGGGGGGCCAGCAGCTGGCATGGTGGATAAGGGTACTGGACTCCCATATGGCCGACTACAGTCCCAGTCCTGGACCTCATGTCTTGCTTTCTCAATTTCTATCACTCTTGCTCTCTCACTCTCTCGCTCTGACCCTCTCTGGTCAAATTAAAATAAGTAAATAAATAAAGTTAAATAAAATAATTCTTAGAAAAAAACAAAAACAAAAAAACCAGGGACCAGGAGTTGGCGTAATGGCTGCATCGCTAGACTCCCATGTAGTTGACTATGGTTCGAATCCCAGGCCCGGTGGCTTAAACTCATACCAGGCGTGTGTACATGTGTGCCCAAGATCTTGTGAGGAGAATGGAAGAGAAGGGATTGTGGCGTGGTCTTCCCTCCGGGGGGTGATTTCTCACTTTCTGTCTCTCTGTCCCTGTCTTTCTGGCGAGCACACACACCCTATGGTAAAAAACTCCCAAAAAACAAAAACAAAAACAAAAACAAAAAAACCTACCCTTAATACTGTGTTGAATAGAAAAAAGGATAAACAATAACAGGTGAGCAGATTTAAGAACTTTTTCCATCGTACTCTATGCAGCCTCTAAATACTGCATCTTGTTTTCGGTTCAAATACAGCTTTAAAAGTGATGAAATGATTTATATTGCCTTAACTTCGGTACAGAGGAATTTATTGAGAAATAACATCAACTAAAACTTCCTTTTTCAGTTTTTAAAGAGTCCCTGGCCATTCAAATAACCCCCATAAATCACTTCTAAATGTTAAATCATTAAGAAAATTATTAATTAAATGTTTAATATATATGACTGTCTTTGTAGTTATAGGGTAAATTTATGGTGTAATATAACTGTCTTACGTTCTTTCAGTTTGTATGCTTTAATACCACATATATAATTATTATGTATAGTGAAATATTTATTTTACATTGATCTACATGTTAGTAGATGGTTATAACTCCATCTTGACTTTTTTGATTCATGAAAGGCTCACCATGTATACCATGACTTTGATGCAAAATGAAATTTCCAGTTTTAGCATTATTTCCTTGAAATGTCCTTTGTAACTTACAGCTTCTAGGATTTTGTGTTTAAAGTTGGGGGCTGTCTACAGTCCTAAGTGTTAGTATCAGAACCTGTTGTGACACTTATATGTCAATAACCATGGAAGCAGATTTTAGAGGTTTTGGAATTTCTTTGGAATTGCTCGTGTCTCCTTTATTCAAGTTACAACATTAGACTGATATATGTAATTTCTGACCATTATGAAACAAGCATGTTATTTGGAGTCATAATACTTGGTCCTTAAATTCTTAGTTCTTCCAGTTCATTTCCCTTAGGTGGCATATGGAGATGATAGTGCTTTCCTTGAAAGTAAGTTGTAAGAAAGTCCCAGAATATTTAGTAGTTGATCAATTAATGATGAATCAATGAGTTAATGATCTTTCCTTTTCCCTGGTAAAAATTAACTTTTCTATATTTGAATTTAATCTAAATATACCAGTTCATTTAATAACAGCTTTTAAGATTTTTCTCATAAGCAGTCCATTCACTGCAAGCTTCTTAACTAAATTTTAACTAGTAAGTTTTTGAAGTCCTAAAAAGCAATTCCAGGTATAAATGCTATCTTGTGAGGAATTTAAGCTAAGTAATTTGTTTTTTCCAAAGAGGAAACTGAAGCACAGAGACCTTAAGTGATTAATTCAGGTTCTATAGCTGGAGCTGGTTCTCCTTATATGTAGTTCTTCTCTGTAATGGAACAGCATTCCAGTGAAAAGATTGACAAGGGCATCAGCTGAACCTTACAAAGAATATTGCTTCTTTTATAGCTACTGTTCAAGTGTGGATAAGTCTAGTACTTATACATATGTACTTATACATATATGTTTCCAAGTTAGGTGCCGGAGAAGTAGTACAACTTTAGGAATACCATCATATCTAAGAATACCACTTGTGCTGGGGATGGTTACTTCTGATTTTTTTCCCTGCCTGGGTGCATTTATTTGTACCTACTGCTCAAATTAGAGTGCTCTAATTTAGATAACTAAATTTAGATAACTTAGAGCAGAAAGCAAGATTCTGTTTCATTATCTGTATTCAAACACAAAATAAATACTGGATATAGTTTCTAAATTTCCACATTAAGATGTAACTTTGACAAAAACAGGGGCAAGGGAAAGAACAAGTGGCTCCAGTGTTGGGAGAGGGACCCCTCACGTTATAAACAGATTCCTCTGTCATGACAGATTGGATGAAATTTTCTGCAACTCATTTTCATTGATGATTTACTGTCTGTTTGTATATTTTAGCTATTTTTTAAAACCAAGTTTTAATATGTGAAAGTGTTTGCATTCAGAAAACTGGAGGTTTTCCCACTTATGCAGGTGTTCAGATAGTTGCATCTTTTGTGGTTCAGTTATACCTTCTCAATAAAATAGATGATAATGATAAAAACTAATAAATATAAAGCATTTTATATATATATGTACATATATATATGCCTACCACTGTGCTCTAAATGACATATTTCTCTGTTTAATTATAACTGTTCTAATATTTTTCTATATTTTAATCATTAGAAGCTAAAGCATATATCAGTCACATCCTCCTTTGTAAGAGGTGTTATCTTTAGTAGATGATTATAAAATTAATTTTCTTTTAGTTATATTTACCAATGAACAAAATAGAAAAGCCTGAATTGTTTCTGATTGATTAAATATCTAAAGTATGATAGTAGATTATGGATTAAAGAGAACCGAATATTTGGGAAGCAGTAATGTGTGTTAGTGAGCTATAACCTTTGGACTTGACTGAATTAGACATCTTTACTGCTTATTCCATCTCTTTATAAAGCTCCTTATGTTTTCCTCTTGTATATAATAGGTTCCAGGTTTGATAACCATGGGGACACTATGAAGACTGAAATCATGTGTGTTCTATCACTTTTAAGGCAGCCCTCTCTTTAATTTCACAAGACAGGCTTGAAAACCAGAAGTAACCCAACTCCAAAGTTGGCAGTAAATCCTCTGACAGGGAAAAGGTGACGTACTGTGTAATAAATTCCTTTGTTGAAAAAGAGATGTTGCAATACTGGAAACTGAAGTACCAAATGTTTCCTTTTAAATTTGAAAAGGCCTTTCCTCATTACTTATCTGTCCCTATGGACTTCTAACAGGGGATGTGTTGAAAGATTTTTCAGATGCCCACTAGCCACAGTGAAAGTGAATGGCAGCATTTATAAGATGACATAAATACTTCAAAATCATCAGTAATCCTTGGAGATGTGTGGTGTGCCAGTGGTACTGAATGTGAGCTTTTGTTGCTGCTGATCTTGTGCTCTTCTGTGCAGTCTGCCTAGGAATGTGGGTTATGACTCTCCTATGAATATAACTTCACTCTTCACCCTCTGGGGGCTGTTTGTATCAGAAATGAGGTTAGATTGGCTTAGAAGAAACAAAGGGTGCCAAGGGGGAAGAAAGATCTGTGAGATTATGAGTTATACTTAAAAATTTCTAATCTTATTTGAGGTCAACAGTTCTCAATCATTGGAGCCCTACAGTAAAAACTGAACACATAAGGACCTTTAATTTACATTTACTAATAAGGAAGCTCATACCACCATTGCTACTACCACTACATGAGAAAAGATTTTTAAAAAAGGAAAAATGATCTAGAAATAACATAAGGGTATACTTCAAATGTCCGCTGAGAGTTGGTAAATTTTTGTGTTTCTCCATTCTTGATGCAAAAGCTTTTCACCCCATTACTTTTACCTTTTGGAACTAAAGCTTGATTTTACTTTTTTTTTTTTTTTTGAAAGGTTTTTGCTATAGAGCACTTGCGCTCGCAGACAGAGAGAGACAGAGAGAAAGCGAGAAATCACTCCCCAGGGGGGATGACCATACCGCAATCCCTTCTCCTCCATTCTCCTCTTGGAATTTTGGGCATACACGCACACGAGCCCGGTGTGAGTTTTAAGCCACCGGGTCTGGGACGCGAACCACAGTCGACTCCATGGGAGTCCAGCGACATAGCCGTTACGCTAACTGCTGGTCCTGATTTGACAAAATATTTTATTGGGTTGTTAAGCTACCTTTATTTAAGTACCTTAATTTGAAGAATGTATCTGTCACTAAAGCTGAAGTATAAAAACAAAAACCAAAAAAACAAAAAACTAAATGTGCAATGAAGAGCAGAAGAAATAAAACACATATGCCATCTATTTGTATTCATTTTTTTAGAGGTTTTTGCTATAGGATGCATGCCCTCGCTAGAAAGACAGAGAGAGACAGAAAGATAGAAAGCAAGAACCCACCACACACACACCTGAGGAGGGATGGCCACATCACAATCCCTTCTCCTCCATTCTTCTCTCTGAATCTTGGGCATGCACGCACATGCGCCCGGCGTGAGTTTAAGCCACTGGGTCTGGTACTTGAACTGCAGTTGACTACATGGGAGTCCAACAATATAGCCATCATGCCAACTGCTGGTCCCATCATATTCATTATTAACCAACTCTTTAACTTAGGAAATAGGGAAGTGAAGTGAATGAGACCAAATCTTGTTATGAGAGAATAAGCTGAGGCTAATTTAATAGTTGGGATGAATGGGAGATGAACTGACTATAGAGACATTGTCTGTAGGGCTGTGGGACTGTCCAGAAAAAATGAGTTTTACATCATTATCTAAAGCCCTGAAGTTGGTCTATAGACTACATAATCAGGCCCACTGGCTAGAATGACAGTTGAGTGAGTACTCAGTAGCCAAACAGGAGTCTGACAGCCCTCAGGATCTCTGACAGTATACAACAGCACCCTTGGTAACTGCTGTGTACTATGGGCCTAGCACAGAGTAAGAACTCCGTAAGAGACTGAAGGGGTGGGTAAGAAATGAACGTTAAATCCACATTTGGGAACTAGCAACTACTAAGAAGGGATCTCCTACCAATCTTTGTCCTAGACTAACTGCACAGGAAGGCTGTGGAAAGATACATGTAGTAGTTATTTTATAGATCTCCTAGGATTTTCTGTATAAACAATATCATTTGCAAAATAGGACAGTTTTACTTATTTCTTTATGGTTTTTATTTCTTTTTCTTGCCTTATTGCATTAGCTCAAACCTCCACTATATTGTTGGAGAAGTGATGAAAGCATACATTATTGCCTTGCTCCTGATCTTTGGGAGAAACAAGAAAGTCTTTCATCATTAAGTATGATGTTAATTGTAGGATTTTTCTGTTTGTTTGTTTGTTTTTTAGACACTATTTCTGGACATTGATCATTAAATTTAGAACCTTGATCAGATTCAAGTGTGTGTGTGTGTGTGTGTGTGTGTGTGTATGTGTGTGTGTGTGTATTTTTGGTAGTGGGAAGACCTACAAAGGCATGATTTTATCAAGAAATAAGATGTATTTTTTTAACCTCTTTGTGATATTAGAAGCCACTGGTGATTGTTGCTTATATCAATTATTGCATTTCAGGTTATACGTTATTTTAATTTAATTCTGTTAATTTCTTCTTTATTACTTGAGATGTGTGTATAGAGAAAATTTTCTTTCATAAACTGTTTACCCTACTATACAGCTTCTGTAGATAGGACAGAGAAATTCTTGATAGTTTTCTTTATTAGTATCTAGAATAATGAAGTGGTTCCATAGCATCCTTTAATGGTGACCAGTGCTTTTAAAAACATCAGTTATGAATTCACTATGTGGTTCAGTCCATTATTTATTATTCTTATTGATACTAAATAAGTATGTACTTTCCTAATTCTTTTAGAACTTGATATTTATCATTTTTCCTCTAGATTTGTGGTTAGGTCTTTGTTCTCTGTAGAATCCAAGTTCTACTAAGCTCTAAAACATTAGCATATTTTTACTTACACAAGTAAGGATAAGAAGAGAATGTAATGAAAGGCTTATTTCTAATATCTGTGAATA
Organism: Tupaia belangeri chinensis; assembly: GCF_000334495.1. Taxonomy (NCBI): domain Eukaryota; kingdom Metazoa; phylum Chordata; class Mammalia; order Scandentia; family Tupaiidae; genus Tupaia; species Tupaia belangeri. The sequence continues at coordinate 8,483,535 of NW_006159565.1, forward strand.
AAGAATGGGACTGTTTGCATCTGAATCATACTTCAGCTATATGGCTATACATTCTAAGTAACCTTGCAATTTTGTGGGTAAAATCAAAGAAGTCAAACTTTCTATGATTGGAACCTGTAAGAGAACATTATTTTGGTATCATGGTTGTTATGTAAAAGGTGACATATGTCAGAGAATATAAATAATAATTTTAAATGTTTTTTGGTAAAAATCAATCACTGGAAAACCTTGTATAACACGAGGGGAAAAAGTCTTCCTGATGCACAGTGTGAATTTTTTTCTTTTTTGGAGAGGTTTTTGCTATAGGGCGCGTGTGCTCGCCAGACAGACAGAGACAGACAGAAAGAGAGAAATCACCCCTTGGGGGGATGGCCACGCCGCAGTCCCTTCTCCTCCGTACTCCTCTCGGGATCTTGGGCACGCATGCACACGCACACGCACCCGGCGTGAGTTTTAAGCCACCGGGTCTGGGATGCAAACCGCGGTCGACTACATGAGAGTCCAGCGACATAGCCATTACACTAACTGCTGGTCCCCAGTGTGTATTTTTGATGTAATGTTAACTTCATGTGGTTTAGCTCTCTGATTTGAGTCATGTATATAACCTTCTGAACATTTAATATGCCAATTTCCTCATATTATTATTGTCCTAAAGTATAATATTTCACTCTTTAGCAACAAATATGTACATAAAGGGAATTAAAATTTATGGAGTTTTGTGTGCTTAGCACAACATAGTAAATGTCAAACATGGTTTATTTCTTTTAGTTTTATTGTATTTTTTCCTGATTATAAAAATAATGTTGTAAAAATCTGACAAAATAGGGATTGTCACAATCTTGGCCACAATATTTAATATTAAATTACATATCTAAATGTTCCTCTAAGTGTAGATATTCACAATGAGATATTTAGATCTTTAAGGATGTTTATATTTATATTTCACCAAAAAATACAGGGAAGATATTTCTAACTAAATATCAATTGTTTTTTTAAAAACTTTCACACTTTTATGAGCTGGTTGTAGTTTTGGCAATGAGTGTATATTATGTATGTATGCATAATATTTGGCACACACATGTCTGTGTATGTGATGTAATGATGGAGGGAGGCAGGAGAGTTGAGGAGAGATATATGTAAAGAAAAAAGTTCTGAAATGAAAGACACCAATGTGGTTTAACAAATTCAGATAATATTTCAAAGATTTGTTGTTGTGCCTAATGTCTATCACATCATACACTATCTAAACAGAGAACTGTACATTATACTAGTTGGTGTCGGTTTCAATTTCATGAACTTAAGAATTTGTGGCCACTATTTAAGAAAAAATACTTCATTTAACAATTTTAGTCGACATTGTTTTTTGATTACCAGGAACCTCCTCTCCCCACTTAATGTATGTCGCAAATGAATGATTTGGAGAAATATGACTTTGTCCCTGGTTTTGTTGGGGAATCTGAGTGGATCCTAGAAATGCATTTTCTCTTTCTTGATTGTCTTAGCCATAGAGTTGAGGAATATTTCTCTTTTAGTCTTATTAGATGTTTAGATCTTTTGATACCCTTTACCTGTTATGTAAGTTAATGGATTACTTGATTTTCTAATGGACTAACATAACATTTTTGACAGGAATTAATTTTTTTAAAGATACATTACTGATGAATCTCTCTTTTTAAAAAATTTTATTTATTCATTCATTTATTTTTTAACTTGACAAAGAGAGACACAGAAAGAGAGAGAGAGAAAGGGGAAGTGAGAAAGTAAGCCACCAGGTCTGAGACTCAAACCGTGGTCAGCCATGTGGGAGTGTCCAGCGCCTTAACCACCATGTCACCTGCTGGTCCCTGGCAGGAATTAATTTTAATAAGAAAATTTTTTAATGATTGAAACCCTATAAAAATCTTGTTCATCTACTTTTCTCATTTGTGTAAGGACAATGTCATTTTAATGAGAGAAATTGGTTTTATATATAAGAAGCATTTCAAATGAGTTTTTTTTAAAGTTGTGTGCATCCAATGCTTATCAAAGCAGCATTTAAAGATATTATATTTCTAAGAAAAAGGAAGACTCTTTTTTAAAAATATTTTCTTAGAACTCATCAACCTGTAAATTAAATTCTCCTTGTCTGTATTTTTTTTTTTCAGATAGTTTCTATTTTTAGTTGTAATGAGTTTATAGGCAGCATCCCTTTTCCTCACTCTGCCTCCCATTCCTACTGTTACTTTAGTGTGTCTCAGTGGTCCACATTCATCTCAAGTTTAAAAATCTACTTTTTCTCTTTTTCTTTAGAACTACAGAGTGGTTTTTTTTTTTTTTTTTTTTTTTTTTTCTTTTTTTTTATAAAACAAAAGGGGGTTTTTTTTTTTTTTTTTTTTTTTTTTTTTTTTTAACTATGTAAAGTTATGCAAGAAGCTGAAAAGGGTGCCATTTTGTTAGGTCCAATCTACAGCTATTGATACGTGATAGCACTGAAGTGAAAACTAGATGATGTGAGTATCAGGCCTCCCATAGCTGCCTAGATTTTTCTCCTATGCTCAGGCACGCAGGTTGCCAGAGGAAAAATGGCTGATGGCATAGGTATGCCTCACTGACTGGGAGACTAAGGCCAACTGAATGCAGACCAATGAAGACATTATAAAATAGAGAGTTTCATAGTCTTGCAGCAGTGAGAATGAGACAGAAGCTAAGGAATGTCTAGCTGGAGAGTCTGAATTCCGGCATTATATAAATTATTACCGTGAAAAGGGTTTTTCTTTTGAACTTCGATAGTCATGTGTTTCTTTAGTTTCTGCTGAATCTCATTACTATAATTACCAGGTTGCTCATAGAAGTCATTTCATCTCTCACTGAATTACTCTCCAAATAACTACTTCTTAAACGCTGCATAATGGGTATTGTAATGTCAGTGAGACAGCAGGGTGTTTAATACCTGTTTCCTCAACTGTTCTTGGTTTTCTTGCCCTTTCAGGATGTGGGGAGCATCTGGTGCGCACCATACTGGCTAGAGAGTGTTCACATGCTTTACAAGCTGAAGATGCTCACCAAGCTCTGTTGGAGACTATGCAAAACAAGTTTATCAGTAAGTATAACATTGAGAAAATTATATCCTTCTTAATTCAGATTGCTGCACTAGGCTGTGTAAGCACCATCAGTCAGGTACCCCATTGGTTATCTCTAGACCTAGCTCCAAGGCCTGGCATACAGTTAGACCCTCAGTTAATATTGGCCATGAAAAAAAATTCCTGCTACTCCAGCTTGAAATCTGACATATAACTAAGCTACTGACCAAGATGTGAGACATTGTCTAGAAGTAAAGAGACATATGAGGGTCTTCAAAGTTTTAGGAAAATGCATATTATGAAAAACTATGCAGGACTTCTTTTGGGGTACCAAAATAAACTTGTATTTAATTCCATTCTTATGTGAACATTTTTTTTTTTTTGAGAGGTTTTTCGCTATAGGGCACGTGCGCTTGCCAGACAGACAGAGAGAGACAGAGAGACAGAAAGCGAGAAATCACCCCCCAGGGGAGATGGCCACGCTGCAATCCCTTCTCCTCCATTCTCCTCTCGGGATCTTGGGCACGCACGCACACGTGCCCGGCATGAGTTTAAGCCACCGGGTCCGGGACTCTAACCGTGGTCAACTACGTGGGAGTCCAGCGACATAGCCATTATGCTAACTGCTGGTCCCTCTTATGTGAACTTTATGAAGTCTTCTCATATAGTAGAATAAAATTTTACTAAGAGAAAATTAAAAGGATAACTTTATGTGAAGGTTTTATAGTATAATTTGACTTTTTTTTTTCGAGAGATTTTCGCTATAGGGCGCGTGCGCTCGCCAGACAGACAGAGAGAGAGATAGAGACAGAAAGCAAGAAATCACCCCCCAGGGGGGATGGTCACGCCGCTATCCCTTCTCCATTCTCCTCTCGGGATCTTGGGCATGCACGCACACGCGCCTGGCGTGAGTTTTAAGCCACCAGGTCCGGGACACGAACCGCAGTCAACTATGTGGGAGTCCAGCGACATAGCCATTACACTAACTGCTGGCTCCCTTTTTTTTTTTTTTTTTAAGAAGTCCGTTTTTGTGTTCCTACATCTATAGCTGCTGTGTATAATTGTATAGGTTGAGGTAAAATCCTGCTGGGCACCATTTGCCACTTCATGTAACCTAGTGTGATGCTACATCTTCTGGAGGAAGAGATACCTTATTCTGATATGTAGAAAGGCTTTGTATACATTCGCAGTGACCCTATACATAGCTGTTATTTTTGGATTAAAACTGACTTAGTCTGGTTTCTTTATCATCTAACATTGAGCTTACTCTATACATTGGCTTATGAAGTTATATAAGAAATATAAAGCATAGTTAAATGTAAGTCAGAATAGTAAGTCAAGAAAACATAAATTAGTAAGAAAAGGTAGCACAGGGTTAAGGGTGGTGGTGGGGTGTCCTCTCTTAGAGAATTGGCAAGGGCATATCTGAAAAAAGTACAGGAAAAATCACTCCAAAGAAGACATTTGCACAAGGGGCTTTTAGAACTGATCTCAAAAGCCTCTGGGGTAAATGGGAAAAGAGGAGGAAGACAGGAGCATGGACACACACATAGCAGTGGCATTAGATAAAGTGAGAACTGAACACCCACATAATTCTCACCTAGAGGGAAGTATTGGGACCAGGTCAGGCAGGTAAGGTTGAGAAGGTCAGGTCATGGAAAGCCTTAATATTTTAGGGAACGAGCTCATATTCAAACTGATAGCATAGTGAAAGCTCTTATGTGTTCTCGAGTTGAAATATATGATGGTGGTTTTGGGGAGGATTTATAGAATTGATCCAAAGTTGCCTAAAACTATCTCTGTAGGAGAGAGACTAATATTAGGGGTTTGGATGGTCTAGGAGAAGAAATGGAGATTTGGAGGTGATTGGTAGAAAAAGTAGAAATGGATATTGAGGCTAGGCGGATATTGCACTGAGTCCAAATAGAAAATAGAAAACCATACAGTAGGTTATATAGGGGGAAGTTTAACATAAAGAATTATTAACTATGATAAAGAATAACTATAGGACATAAGGAAACTCTCAGTGTATCCTAGGGCTCGGAGAGTGGCCAAGGAAGGGCATACTTGGAAGGGTTTCAGACCTCATTGCAGAAGGCCTGATTTGGCCACCAGATAACTGAGAAGTATCATTTTGGCCAGGCTGAGACTGGTCTGGAATCACTGAGCAAACACTAGACCACCCCCTGTCCAGAGTGTAGATGGGGGTACTGATGAGCAGCAGCAAGTGGCTGAGTGTGCAACAGGAACCAGGGTCAGGACAGATGGCTTCTGACCATGCAGGCCACAGAGAGCTTGCAGACAAAATGACTGCTTGATGTAGGACCCATTGGGCAATGGGGACTTGTCCAAGGAGTTTTGGCTGTTGACTGTGGGCAGGCTGCCAAAAGCTCTGGTTTCCATGTCTAGAGGGTTGTGGAAAGGTTATTGCTAGGTCTGGGGTGCAAGGTTCAAGTTCTGAAAATCTGTATGCCAACACACACTTTATCATATATCCTCACACTCACCCTGCCAATCCAAGTCTCTCTTCCCCATTCTGTGGGAATTGCAACAATGGTGCACATTGTAGCTCTGTTAATGTTCTCTAGTTTCTGACTCCTTACCTTCATTATGCTAGTCCCCAGCATTAAGATCAGTATCTTTTTATATGGCATTTTGTATGTTTATCCCCTTTCCCTCTCTACTGGTGGCACCTAGATTGTAGGGAGCTTCTGCATATAATGGTATTATGGAAGGGACAGTCTGATTCATAGTCACCTTCTTCCTACTCTTGGCTCCTGTTGAGATGCAGCTTGACTCCCACATACCTGTGGAATATTGGTCTCTATTGTTGTTGAATTCACTGTTGTGCCCATGGTCTTGTGGCTTCTGACTTCTTCAGAACACACAATATCCACTGTTACTAAGAAGACAGGACCCATTCCCAGGTTCTAGCCCCCTCTCGTGCTGCTTGCTAATGGAGTCAAGCAGTCTAAAAACTCTGTGTTGCCAGGGCTCATTGCTGAGGTACTTCAGGCCACTTTTTCTACTTCTAGAACATCTTACTGACCTGAGTTTGACCTGAGAATTGGGAACCTCCCTATTAGGCTTTCTGTCTTTCTAGGCTTCATCTGAGAGGTGAAGGCCTCTCCTGCTTCAAATCTACCTAGGGCTTTTTGTTTGTTTGTTTGTTTCCTCTTTTTCCGTCACTACTACCAACTTAAGAAGAGAGATGGAGAGCCATACCAGTGTTCAGTTCTTTTCTTTTTAGTCTTCCCACAAACATCCTGGTTGTCAATCACACTCTCTGTCTTCAGGATACTGCTGAAGACATGGTTGGACAAGGTTTCCTCCAAGTGAGTAATTTGTCGGTATTCAGGTTTTTCCTACTTGTAACATATTTCATTCTAAAGCTGTCTCTACCCAGAATTTATGAAAGTCCACTTAGAAGCTCAAAAGACAAAACTAGGTAAGTATACACTAATGTAGTAAGTGGCAGCCCCATTATATGAAGGGATTTTATATAGATGACTTCTTATAGTTATTTGAATTGATGTTATGAAGACATAAGTAATAGTATCAACTATATATATGTTAATATTAACTACCTGATGGCAAGTGTGAGCTGAGGGATAAGTTATAAACAGAACTTTGATATCTACCTCTTGTGATTTTTCAGAAAAAAAGGTTGATTATATTTATGTTAGTATGTCCTCAAATATATAAGAATCAAACTCAGGTCTTATTGTTCATTGTTTTAACAATTGTCATTGTTGAATGCTGTTTTTAAGGGAAATCAAATTCTTGGCCTTAATAGCATACATGATTGCATGCTAAGAAGTTTTTCTTCTGTTCTTTGTTATACTCTCCCTTTTTATAAAAACTCTTTCAAATTGCTGGTAAATTTGGACTATAGTAGTTCTAGGATTCATTGCCTAATGCATATTGTACCTTGTCTTAAAAATTACAAATTCTTGGAAAGGAGCAAGGAACTTCAGAGCTCACCTAATTGACCCTGCTCATTTAATAGTTGAGGAAACTTAATTTGCAAGAGTTTAGTGACTTGCCTGAAGTTATCTTGTTAACCAGTGGGTGTTTATTCTGCAAGAACACATTACTTTAAAAAACAAAAGTAAAATGAGTGTGCACTACAGAAGAATAATGTTGGGAGTTAGGGCAGCTTGCATCCACTGTCAATTCTGTATTCGACTCATTGGATGTAGCAGGTTACTGAAGCAATTTTTGTTTTGATTTGTTTTGTTTTTAAAAAGTGGGAGCATTATGTAAGAGTCAGTTTCTAAATTCCTTCACCATGCTAAGTTCTATGAATTCTCTCTTGGATTCAGTCCATACATCTGAAATTCTTTTTAATCAGATTATTTGGAAATGGTATTGGAAAATGAAAAATTTCAGGAGCCACTTGGGAAGCACAGATGACATTTACAAAGTAGCTGGGATGAAATAAATTGGATTTACTAGGGGCCTGCAGTAGCAATGAGGAGGTTGGGTTCTTTTCTATTTTAGTGCACTGGTTGTATAACTAGTTACCCGTTTTAGGACAGCTCTCTTTGTTCTTAATTTCCTTGTATGTAAAATGATGGGGCATATCTGGATGGTCTCTAAAATTCCTTTGTGCTCTAAAATTCTATTTCATCTTGGTTTAGCTCACAGGCCAATCTAAGCTACTTATATAAAGAGAATATAGTAGGAGTTGGCAAATGGCGTGGTAGTTAAGGTGTTGGACTCCCACATGGAGGAAAACGGTTTGAGTCCCGGACGTGGCAGCTTGCTTTCTCACTTTCTCTCTATATCTTCCTGTCTCTCTCTAGTCAAATTGAAAATAATAATAATAATAATAAATAAAATAAAATAAATAATTACAAATTTTAAAAAAGTATAGTAAATAAAATTAGTAATTAATTGAAAGTATAGTTGAAAATGTTAATGGTGGGTCTAAAGTTTCTATATACACTGATTTGATTGAAATACTTTTCAGTCAGTGATTGAGGTAAGCTAGTAACTATTGTCTTTGTTTCATAGAAACCATGATATTCTTCCCTTTGTGCTTCCTTTGCTTTTTTTTTAATCAGAGAATTTGTATAATCTGTCTAGAGATTTTCATTGTGATGCATGCATAGAAAAATTTTGTAATAGTTGAGTCAAATACTACCTTTCTGTTCATTCTGAGTCTAATTTCTTTGCTAGAAAGAATCACTGCTAATAATTTAATGTGTTTTTACATCCTTTCTATCTACCTATTTATCTATATCTGTCTGTATATCTACAATCTTTGTGTATCATCATTTTAAACAATTATATAAAAGATTGCTAATACATTATTTCACAGCATACTTTTTATTTAATATGTCTTGATCCTCTTAATACCTCAGTATGTCATGATGCATTTTTCCATAGAAAAACATAGAAAAATACGTCATGACTTTTCTGACAACCCAGTAGGTTATAATGTATTCATTCCTCTACCAAAAGAAATATTAGTTGTTTATAATTTTAGGGCATACACGCATGTGCTCCTGGTGTGATTTTCAAGCTGCTGAGTCCAGGACTCAAACCAGGATCAGCCATCTGGGAGTACAGTACCTTAACAACCATGCTACCTGCTAGGTCTCTGAGTGAATTTGTTTTATTTGTGGTAGTCCTAGGTGTATGAAGCTCTCAGGGACTTGGCAGAGAAGTCGATGAAAATGTTTTTTGAAGGAAGGAATTTATTATTATCTCTCTTTCTTCAGCAGGGCATAGACTCTATGAGAGCAGAGATTTTGACTTATTTTTCATTTATTGCTATGTCCATAGTAGCTAGACTGATACCCAACAAATAGAAATATTTGTGGAATGAATGTATGAGTATAGAACTGAAGGCAAAAACCTCCAAGGATGTCTACCTTCAAGGGCGATAGAGAAACAGTATCCTGTAAAGAGGACAGGACAGGAAGGAGAGGGAGATTAGATGAGAGAGGACACTGGGATTTGGAAGCCAGGGGTAGAAAAGGGTATGAATCAGCGTTTTAGTTTGTATAGTGACAGGGTGAGGAAAGAACTATACTGTAGAGAAAAAAAGATCAGAAACGATGTAGCTGCACCACTGTCATTGTTGATAAATTAAATGGTTTAGGTGGATGGCTGACACCACAACTTTGCTATAAAACTATGTGTGACTATTATATAAACTTACTGAAAAATAATAATTTACCTTTTCTCTCTCTTTTTTGGGGGGGCAGAAGTTTTTGCCTTAGGGCATGTATGCTCTGGAGAAACAGAGACAATGAGAAGGAAAGTGAGAAATCACCCCCCCACACACCCCCAGAGGGATTGCCATGCCACAATCCTTTCTCTTTTATGCTCCTCTAAGGATCTTGGGCATGTACACACATGCGCATGAGTTTCAAGCCACCGGGTCCAGGATTTGAACCATGGTCTGAAATGTGGGAGTCCAGCGACTTCAGTGCAACACCATCTGCTGGCCCTGATCTTTTATTTTCTTTAACTGGAATATGTATCCTGGAGGGTCACAGAGTTTCATAATAAATCATGTTTTTCTTCTCTCAGAGATAAATAAGTAGAATTCCAGAATATTTTGAAGTGTATAGGAGATTTATAAATCAAAATGCATTCAAGTGAGTGGTGGAATGGAGACAAAAGGAAGACAAAAATATAGCATATTTCTCCAAGAATAATAGCTATTTTAGAAATGATTATGGTTTTTCATGGTCCTTCAAGGTTTCTTGATTAGGAAGCTTATGGCACAATTTACTTTCCCCTTTCTGGAGTTTTACTTTTTTTTTTTTTTGGGAGAGATTTTTGCTATAGGGTGTGTGCGCTCGCCAGACAGACAGAGAGAGACATAGAGACAGAAAGCGAGAAATCATCCCCCAGGGGGGATGGTCACGCCGCAATCCCTTCTCCTCCATTCTCCTCTCGGGATCTTGGGCACGCACGCACACGCGCCCAGCGTGAGTTTTAAGCCACCGGGTCCAGGACGCGAACCACGATCGACTATGTGGGAGTCCAGCGACATAGCCATTACGTTAACTGCTGGTTCCCCCCCTTTCTGGAGTTTTGACATAGTGAGCTCTGAACTATCTCTTAGAGTGACCTCCTTTTTATTTCAATAGGGGATGAGAAATATTTAAAACAAGATGTATAAAGCTTGTTTGGAATTACCAAGAGGTTAAAGAATAACAAATGTGCTTAGATAGATGATACTCAGTGGAATTATTGAAAAGATAATAATATGAGACTTTAAACATCATCCTTTATAGAGACTCTATAAAGTGGATCATTAAAATTCACTTTTAGGCCCAGCTGATATGGTGCATGCTGCAGAGATGCTGTACTTTGCAGGCTGTCACCACATGGAAGGCCCGAGTTCAATTTCTGGTCCACCCTAAAGGCTGGACGGTGGCCTCCTCCTGTATCCCAGCAACTTGTAAGGCCATGGCAGGAAGATCATTGTAGAGAGACTCTGTCTTTAAAAATAAGTAAAATCTCCTAGAAAACTGACATTTGAAAAAAAAAGTAGTTTATTTGCTTGATAACAAAGTGATTAACATCTGACTTTGATTTTTTTCCAATGCACATTGAGTGTAAGAAAAAGTAACATCACAGCTTTCAAGGTACCAAAAATTACCTTCTTTGACTTGGGCATTTGTATTTGGAGATAACACTCGGTCAGCCTATTCTGGTCAATTCAGTTGTTTTTCTCTTCTTTCTCTCCTCTTAACAAATAAGAAAGAGAGAAAAATTGTTATTGTATTAATTGTGAAGAATTGATCAGCAGCAGACTAACAAGATGGAGTTATCAAGCTCAGTGGAAAGGGAGAGCCAACAGTGGAAGACTAACTTCGTATGGATTTGTGCTGTTGAAATGGAAGTTGTTTTTTTTTTCTCTGTGGCTGGGATTTCCTGTTTACATAAGAGCTCTAACTTTCTAGAACCTGGAAATTCCATACAGTTTGGACACTTGGGACTATTTATTTATTTATTTTTTGCTTTAGGGTGCATGCACTTGCTGGAGAGAGACAGAGACAGTGAGAGGGAAAGTGAGAAATCACCCTCCAAGGGGGTATAGCCAAACCATGATCCCTTCTCCTCCATTCTTCTCCTGGGATCTTGGATACACATGCACACATGCCTAGTATGAGTTTTAAGCCACCAGGTCTGGGACTTGAACTGTGGTCTGCCATCTGGAATCCAGTGATATAATTGCTACATCATCAGCTGGCCTAACTTGGGGCTTTTTAAATAGAGGATGATTGTATCAATAGCAGATGTATTCACTCTCACACAGGCATTTGGAAACCAAGCCATTTTAAATAGCTACCAAATTTTGATAACTAGAAATTGATATCATTTGGTTGAAAAGCAAATAATAAGCATAGTACTAACAAAGGCAAAATTAAACAATAAACAATCCCCTTCCCCCCAAAAATCAAAAACAAAACCCAAATTCTATAAAGAACTCTCCTATTACCTTCAAAAGATCCATAGTTCTGTTGCTGGTCTATTTGATTTCAAAGGTGGCCAACTTTGGGGACTTTGGACTTGACTGTAAGGGCTGGCACCATCACACAATTCGGAGCTGCTGAACTACTCACAATAGTACCATCTTATGAGTTGTATGTTGAAAGATGTTTATGAAATATTAGGATGTAATTAAAACCACACAAGGAATTTGTTCCATCTCATGCAGAAAAACAAAAATAAAGATTTTTGTTTCCATATTAACAATCTTTTTTTTCCTCCTAAGGGTACTGATTAGGTGATCAAAAAGCTTTTTTGTCTGTTCCTTCAGTTTGTGAGCATGTGGAAAAAACCACTAATATTAGTCACAGTCAAGTCAAAGCACGTAATTATAATGTTGCAAGAAGGAAAAGAAAATTAAATCATATGAAGCTGAAGGCTGAGTTGTTCAGTATATCAACTGATTCATTTGAATAGGGCCTAAACTGTTGTTAATGGATTGGGTGAATAAATCGATCTATAATTATTATTGTGTTTATAATAGAATTTAGAATTAGTTTTTTATGATTGTGAAATTGCTTCCCCTGATTTTAATCTCATTTTTAAAAGCCATTAGATATTTGAGAATAATTATGATATTTTGTAGTCCACTGCGGTTCAAGTCCCGGACTTGGTGGCTTAAATTCATGCCAGGTGAATGTGTGTACGTGCCCGCCCAAGATCCCAAGAGGAGAATGGAGGAGAAGGGATTGTGGCGTGGCCATCCCCCTGGGGGGTGATTTCTTACTTTCTGTCTCTTTGTCTTTCTGGCAAGTGCACGCACCCTATAGCTAAAACCTCTCCCAAAAAAATTGGAAAATTGTGAATTTGATTGCTGTTAAGTTTGTGTTTAGGGTACCTTTTTTAAAATAAGACTACAAATAACCTTGGTTGTCTTATTTCTCTTCTTTCCTGTAAAAATATAATGTTCTGAACAGCTTCCTCTTACGATCTATAGTATTAGATATAAAATACGAAACAAGTGACTTTTTTTCCGAGTTTTTTGTCATGCGGCATGTGTGCTTTCTGGTGAAATAAAGTGAGAGGGAAAGTGAAAAATCGTCTGCCAAAGGAGATGGTCATGCCACAATCCCTTTTCCTTTTCTGGAATTTGGGCACTCAAGCACCCATGCCCAGCATAATTTTCTAACTGTTAGAGCCAGAACTCAAACCGCTGTTGGCCATATGGGAGTCCAGACCCTTAACCACCACACCAATTGCTGGTCCCAAGAAATTACTATTTTATAAATATCAAAACTTGTATCTGAAGAACCCAATCCAAATATCAATTGACTGACAATAAAAATGCCAAAGGAAAAAATTGGGTTGAATGACCTTTTAAAAAAATATTTATTTATTTATTTAATTCCATTTGTTATTATTGTTTTAATTTGAACAGAGAGAGACAGAGAGAACAAAAGGGAAAGTGAGGAATCACGCTGCCAGGTCTGGAACTTGAACCTAGCACACACAGAGAGAGAGAGAGAGAGAGAGAGAGAGAGAAAGAGAGAGAGAAAGAAAGTAAGAAAGCAAGCTGCCAGAACCAGGACTTGAACCATGGTCAACCACGTGGGAGTATCCAGTGCCTTAACCACCACTCCACCTGCTGGTATCCAGATTGAATGATTTTTAAAAGAATGTCAAAGAATGTCACTTTAAACAAAAACATTTGGGAAAAATTAGGCTTTTTAAAAAAATGATATTTTAACACAAAAAAATTTGAATTACTATTAATAATTTTAAGCATGAGATTATTGTAGATTAAGTAGATGAATGTCATTGTTTCTAAGAAATGTCTTCTATAGGATTTAGGATGAAGGTTGATAATGCTTGAAACTTACTTTCAAATGACTCACAATAAAAAGTGTGTGTGTATATCTCTATATATGAGAAAACACATATGTAGCAAAATGTTATTTTGAGAATCTTGGTAAAGAGTATAAAAGTCATCATTGCGTTTCTATTTCAGTTTCTCTGATCATTTGAAACTTTAAACAGAAAAGTTGAGGGAAAATTGACTTTAAAAAGTAGTATTAATGAGTCTTGAAGCTTTGTTTTAACTTTTTTCTTTTTTGAAGTAATTCTTGTGGCTTAAAAATGCACAACGGATTCTCTTTTCCCTACCTACCTCATTAAGGTAACTTTTGATCAAATGAGCTTAGGTGTATGAAAGTTGAGAATGTTCTTTGCACATGTGAGCTGTCAATGCTGTTCTTTGTGGGATAGCTATGTCCACATTAGAGCAGTATGACGTCCTGACTTCAGTTTCTAATAATGACTAAGGAATTAGATTTTTTTTAAAGAAAACTCATGACTTGATTTCTGTAGAGTTATCAAAAATAGTGTGTATCGATTCTTTGTATCCTTGCTGTCATTGTTGCCAAAATAAAAGTGCAGAGGTCTTTATAACTGCACAAGATAAGGTTTCCCAAGTTTTTATGTGTTTTTGTTAGTTATTTTATTCATACTTTTTCTTATATTAGCCTGAAAAATGTTTCAGTACGGATTTTTATGTCATTCATACTTTACCACACATTTTTAAAATGCAGGTGTCTGACAAAAACAAAACAAAACAAAACAAAAAACAAACCACAGTATCACTACATACACTAATTAGTTTTTTTAAATTAACCTTTTTATTTTGATATAATTGTGGATTCATGTGCATTGTAAGAAATAATTCAGAGAAATTCATGTACCAACTTTCTCCAGTGTTAACAGCTTATAAAACTATAACATAATGTCTCAAGGATGTTTACATTGATACAGTCTACCAGTCTTATTCAACTTTGTCCAGTTGTACAGGTGTGTACATATTTATGCAGCTTTATCCCATGCGTAGTTTTAGGTATCTACCATAGTCAAGATACAGAACATCTTCCTTATCACATGGATCCCTCAGCTTGCCGCTTTATTACCATGTTCACCTCATTCTCACTCACCCTGACTTTAACCTTCAGCAACAAAAACTTCTCTATTTTTATAATTTTGTCATTTAAAATGTGTTACGTAAGTAGAATGAGACAGTATGGAACCTTTACGCATTATCTCTCTTTCTTTCTCTTTTCATAGCCAGAGGACGCATGTGCTCCCCAGAGAGAAACAGAGAGAAAGGGAGGGAGAGGGCACCCCTCCAATGAGGTGTGGGAAACACACCATAATCCCTTTTCCATTTCTTGATCATTCCAGGATTTGGGGCATGTACACTCATGTGGCTAGTGTGTTTCTCAAGCTTCTGGGGCCAGGATTTGAACTACTATTGATCATGTGGGATCAGCACCCTTAGCTACTAGGCTATGGGACTGGCCCTGAGATTGTCTCTTTAAACTCAGCAGAATTCCTTTGCAATTCATCTAAGTTATTGTATGTATCAATCAGTTTTGGTTGTTCCACAGTATGTACTGTATTTGTTGAACCATTTACTCACTGAAGGACATCTTGATTATTTCCAGTTTTTGGTTTTTATAAATAAAGTTACTATGAGCACTAGTGTGTACAGGTCTTTGGTTCACACAGTTTTTCATTTCTCTAGGATAAATGCCCCAAAGTGCATTTTCTGGGTCTTCAGTTATTTGGATATTTAGTTTTATAAGAACTTGTCAGACTTACCCCCTGAGTGTCTATAACATATATCCTTAGTAGCAAAGTATGCATGATCTAGTTTCTCCTTATTTCTGCTAGTATTTTTATTGTCAGTATTTTTTTATTTTGGTCATTTTTTTTTAAGGAGGATTTTTTTTTTTTTAATTCAGAGGTATAACTGGATAAGTACATTTCTTTAAAGCCTTTCTTGTAAAATACTTTTTAAAAATATGACAAACTTCTTGGCAAATAGCAGGCACATACTTCAACTATGATGACCTAATTTTTGGTGAATAATGTACATGATTAGGCAGAAACAGGCAAACCTACACTGGTAGATTAACTGTCAAATATTCAGTCAAAATGCCATTTGTGGCATTCACAACTTCATGATCCATTACTGTTCCCACCCCGTCTTCTACCATCTTGCCAACTTCCTGACTTTGACTCCTCTGTTGAGGTGGTCATTTTATTTATTTATATTTTATTTTGTATTGCCAAAGTATATGTGCGCGCGTGTGTGTGTGTGTGTGTGTGTCTGTATGAAAGAGAGAAAGCATGAGTGTACACATACCGCAATAGGCATGGTCATAGAACAATCCTTTTTTTCCATTTTTCTGTCATGTCAGGATTCTGAGCACCCTTGCATACATGCTTCTTGTGTTTCTTAAGCTACTGGGGCCAGTATTTGAACTGCAGTTGGCCATGTGGGATCCTGATGCCTTAATGGCTGTGTTACAGAGCCTGCCCTATTTTAACCTTATGAATGTGTAGTGACATTGTGTTTTGTTCAGTAACTTTACCATCTTGACCATGTTTAAGTATGTAGTCCAGTAGTATAATGTACATGCACATTGTTGTGCAACCAATCTCCATCCTTTTTTCATGTTGCAAGACTGAAACTCTGTTCCCATTAAACACTTCCTCTTTATTGCCTCTCTGCAGCCCCTGGTAGCTGCTGTTCTACTTTCTGTCTTTGTGAATTTGTATACTTTAGGTACCTCTTATAAGTAGAATCACAGTGATTTTTTTTTTTTTTTGGTAACTGGCTTATTTAACTTAATGTCCTCTGGGTTTATCCATGTTGTAGCTTGAATCCTAATATTCTTTCATTTTATATCTAAATAATAATGTATGTGTATAGCACGTTTTGTTTATCCATCATCTGGCAATGGAACCTTGGGTAGTTACCACCTTTTATAGTATTAGTTTAACAGGACTGGCATAAAAAAGTTCTACAGACAGAGTGGCTTAAACAGTGGAGTTCTGGAGGCTAGAAGTTTAAGATCAAGGTGTTGACAGGGTTAGTTTCTTCTTTGGTCCCCCTCCTTGGCTTATAATTGACCTCTTTCTCCCTGTATCTTTACCTGGACATTCTTCTGTGTGTTTCTGTGTCCAGATTTCCTCTTCTGGTAAGGACACTGGCTGTGGTGGATTGGGGCCCACTCCAGTGCTCTCATTTAACTTTTACCACCTGTTTAAAGGCCCTATCTCTAAATACAGTCATATTCTAAATTACTGGGGCTTAGGTCTCAAATATGAATTTGTGAAGAAGTGGGAACACAATTTAGCTTATAATACACCTCTGACTATTGTGATAATAATCAGCACAGGTAGACAAATATCTCTTTGAGACTCTGCTTTTTGTTCTTTTGGGTATGTAGCCAGAAGTAGAAGTGCTATGTCACATGGTAATTCTACTTCAGTTTTTTTGAGCAACTCCCATACTGTTTCCATAGCATTATACCATTTCACATTCCCACTGACACTGCACGGGCCTTCCCATTTCTTTACATCCCCATCAATACTTGTTAGTATATTTTCTGGGTGTTTTTTGTTGTTGTCATTTGTTTTGATAGAGGTTATCCTCATGGGTGTGAGGTAGTATTTCATCGTGGTTTTGTTTTATATTTTCCTGTTGAGTAGGGAGCATTTTTGTTCATGTGCTTGCTGGCCACTTCTACATTTTCTTCAGAGAAATATGTATTCAGATTCTTTGCCCATTTTTAAATTTTTTAAATTTTTAATTTTTTCGAGAGATTTTTGCTATAGGGCACGTGCACTCACCAGAAAAACGGAGAGAGGCAGAGAGATAGAAAGCGAGAGATCACCCCCCAGGGGGGATAGCCACACTGCAATTCCTTTTCCTCCATTCTCCTCTCGGGATCTTGGGCACGCACACGTCCCCGGCGTGAGTTTAAGTCACCAGGTCTGGGACTCAAACTGTGGTCGACTACATGGGAGTCCAGTGACATAGCGTTTACGCCAACTGCTGGTCCCCCTTTGCCCAATTTTTTATTGGATTTTTTGGTTGGTTTGTTCTTTATATTAAACTTTTTAAGTATATTCTAGGTATTAGCCCCTTATCATATCTATAATTTGTAACCATTCTTTCTCATTCCATAGATTATATCCTTTGATATGCAGAAGTTTTAAATTTTGATGTATTTCAATTTGTCTATTCTTTTTTTTTTTTTTTTGTGGGGAGGTTTTTGCTATAGGGGACGTGCACTCCCCCGATAAAGAGAGAGACAGAAAACGAGAAATCATCACCTAGGGGGGATGGCCACGTCGCAATCCATTTTACTCTTTTCTCCTCTCTTCTTCTCTCAGGATCGTGGGCACACACACACACACACGCCCAGCATGAGTTTAAGCCACCAGGTCCAGAACTTGAACCGCTGTTGACTATATGGGAGTCCAGTGACATAGCCATTAGGCTAACTGCTGGTCCCTCAATTTGTCTATTCTTACTGCTGTTGCCTGTGCTTTTGGTGTCATATCCAAGAAATCATTGTCAAATCTGATGTCATGAAGCTTCTCTCTCTTTTTCTTTTCTCTTTTTTTAAAAAAATTTGTCAGAGACTATATACTCTCACCAGAGAGAGACAGAGAGAGGGGGAGAAAAAAGACATCCCCCTGCTCCCTCTATCATCCCCCCGGAATGTGACCACACTGAAATCCTTTCTCCTCCTTTTCTTCATCCTGTCAAGATTTGGGCAAGCATGCACATGCACCTGGCATGTTTTTCAAGCCACTGGGCCTTGAATTCTATCTGTGCATCAGCTATGTGAGATCCAGCTCCCTCCAGTCCCTCAGACATGGGGCTCCTCCTCCTAATCTTCACTTCTAACAATTTTATAGTTTTAGCTTTGATCCATTTTGAGTTGAGTTTTGTACATGTTGTAGAGTGAGATGCCAACTTAATTCTTGTGCATGGGGACATTCCGTTTTCTTTGTGCCATTTGTTGAAAAAAATTGAATAGTTTTGACATTCTTTTTGTAATCATTTAACCATATATGCAGGGTTTGCTTTTAGGCATTTGATTTTTATCCTAATGGTTATTTGTTTTTATGCCAGTACCACACTCTTTTGACTACTATACTGTAGCAGTTGAGTTTTGAAATAATAAAGTGTGGAACCTCTAACTATTCTTTTTTAAGATTTGGGGTTTATTGCGATTCCATATAAATTTAAGGTTGGTTTTTCAGTCTTTGCAAACAATGTCATCTGGATTTTTTTTTTTTTTGAAGAGGTTTTTGCTATAGGGCGCATGCGCTTGCCCGACAGACAGAGAGAGACAGAGAGATAGAAAGCGAGGAATCACCCCCCAGGGGGGATGGCCACGCCGCAATCCCTTCTCCTCCATTCTCCTCTCAGGATCTTGGGCACACATGCACACGTGCCCGGCGTGAGTTTTAAGCCACCGGGTCCAGGACTCAAACCACAGCTGATTACATGGGAGTCCAGCGACATAGCCATTACGCCAACTGCTGGTCCCTATCATCTGGAATTTGATAGGGATTTCATCAAATCTGTTTTAGGTAGTATTGAAAGCTTAACAATATTAAGTCTTCCAATTCCATGAACACAGAACAGCTTACTATTTATTTTTGTCCTCTAAGTTTTTTTGGCAATGTATTGTAGTTTTCAGTGTGTAAGTCTTGCCTATTTGGCTAAGATGATTCCTAAGTATTTTCTTTTTTTTCCTTCTAAGCATTTTCTTATTTTTGATTCTGTTGTAAATGAAAATTTCTCCTTAATTCCCATTTCAGATTGTTTATTGCTAGTATACAGAAAGTGCTATGATTTGAATATAGCTTATCCTCATTGAAACACATATTGAAGCTTTGTCTCAGTGCAAATGGCTGGGCAGTAGAACCTCTTAGAGCTGGGGTCTAGAGGCAGGCATTTGGATCTTGCGGGATTTACTCTCATGGAGGACTGATACTAGTCTCATGGTAGTGAGTTCTTACTCTTAGGAGAATGAATTAGTTCTCATAAGAGTCAGCTATTACAAAGTAAGGCTACCCACATGTTTGCCCTTTTTTGAACATTCCTTTGTTTCTCCACCATGTTTTGACACAGCTGTGCCCTACCAAAAGCCAGCCAAATGCTGGCACTGTGCTTTTGGACTTCCCTCTAAAACCCCTTTTCTTTATGAATTACCCAGTCTCAGGTATTCTGTTGTAACAAAGCAAAACAGGTTAAACCAGAAATCTAGTTCAAAATTCAAGAACAGGCATCCCTAACTCAACACCTCTCATGATGCTTAGAGGATCTTCAAACCAGCAACAGTGCTAGTGATGCTGTTGGGTGGGGGGTCTGGAACATGGCATGAATGTGGGGAGAGCAGCTGTCTCCTTTTCACTATGCTTAGGAAAATAGGGATCATGCCATTTGAACTACCATCAGAATTAATGTCCATATCTTACAGTTTTCTTTAGCAAACACTGTAGAAGTGTGCTGTCCTATATAGTAGTCATTAGCCACAGGTGCCCATTTAAACTCAATAAAATGAAATAAAATGTAAAATTCAGTTCCTTAGTTGTATTCATCAGATTTCAAGTGCTTACTAGTTGTATGCAGCTAGTTTATAATTAAAAAGACAGTGCAGAATAAGAACATTTTCATAATCACAGTTTTGTTGAACAGTGCCAATCCAGAGTTTCTCATATATATATATATATATATATATATATATATATATAAATTTTTTGTTTAGTTTTCATGAAGGTCCTTAGTAATTTTCCTTTGGATGAGGCTCTCATGCATGCACAGACACAGAAACACACACACACTCACACACATTCAAATTCAGTTTTTGCTTTTTAAATTTATGACTTAGGTCTAATTTGAATCTACTATGCTCTTATACTGTAGGCTGTGGTGACACTATAGGACAATTGACTTTCTAGTAAGAAAACTTTGAATAAAAGTATCATATCTTCAGGACTTCAATCTGAGTTATAGCAGAACTATTTACTATATTGACAAAGCTGAGAGGACAGAACTGGTTTTTGGGTCCTGAGACATTAATTAAAATGGTTGCAGAGGTCAGTAAACAAATGAAGATTTAAATTTAAGGAGAAATGTACAAAAAATAAATGTGTGCAGTATTCAAATGTTCATTCTTTTTGTAGGATAATCACATGAATATAAATATTTGCTTCATTAGGTTGGTTTTTATTTTTGAAATCATGAAAAGCTCTGGACATTTTCACTTTTCTTAGTAGAACCCAGTGTAAAACACATCACATTAACTTACAAGAAAATAGTCTTGAAAAGGCAAAGCAAACAGAACTGTCAGAAATCAGACTTTATCACCTGGTCATGTCACTTTTTACAGCCTATGAAGCATTTGTGGTATACATCGTGGGTTGCCTCGTTTATTAGTCATTCCCAATCTCTTTTACTCTTGCAGGCTTGTATGACATAGACCCTTCCAAAATAAACATTCATGTTTTAAGGGTCTCTTGCAGCTAGGAATGGCCATACGATGTGGATCAGGCCAATGAACCATAAGAAAGAGTCAGCTTGAGAGTTTCTGGAACAATCTTTTGTTTGCTGTTAAAAAGGGCTAGATATGGTGGCATCACTCCTTCTGTCTTTCTCTGACTTAAATATGGATGTGATGGTTAGAGTAGCAGCCATATTGTAGGTATGAGGAGATCGATAGCAGATTCACAGGAATCATGGCTTTGACACTAAACCTACTGCTACAAATGCAAAAGCTGCTTTCCTTGGACTACTTCTTTAGTGGGAGAAATGGCATGAATGTGGGGGATTTGTTTAAATCTCAGTAGGTCTGGTTTTCTGTTAGTTGTTGTTAAATATACTCCAAAATTCCTTAAATATTCTCAGTGACTATTTCTAAGTAGAGGAAGGGCATGTTAAAAATCTGGCCACTTATTTATTTTTAAGTATGTTTTGCATGTGTTTATATGTATATACTCAATTATATTACATATATATATACACACACACACACACATATATATATATATACTCTTATATACTCTATATATATCTCACATATACATACACACATACATATATATTTAAGTACAGAAATGGCAGAGGGGGTCCTGGAGAAGGAAGGCATAAATATATTAATACCTGGACAGGCTGTTGTTTGTATATCTTATTTGTCACTTCATCCTCCCATCTTCTCTCTGTTTTTGATAGATAGAACCAAGAGTTTGCTTATATATCACATGGCCATGTGCTTCCTGGTCCCTGTCCACTCCAATTTGTGGAGGAGCACAGTGAGATGATTACATTCCAGCCATTACCTTGTGTTAGCACAGTTGTTGTATTAGACTATTAAATTTAGAGGTGATTATTCTGGTTGCCAACACCATCAACCTCTTTTCTTAGTTCTTAGAGATCAGTGTACCTCAGTATGTCCTGGTATTGTGGTGGCCCTTCCATAAGGTAGGTTCATGCCACATTGTACTCTCAGTCTATTGTTTACTTGGGACAAAGTTAATATATTACATGGTACAAGCTTCAAAACAGAAAGATAAATAGGAAAAAATCTCTCATACACTACCTGTCACCTAATAAACTCCTCTTTATAAAGACACCTAGTGGAATTAGTTTCTTTGTATCCATCCACAGATATCATATGCATTAATGTGTGTGTAGTGTGTGCGTGCTTTTCTTGCTCTTTGCTATATCTTGGCAATACTACCTAAATTATTATGTAGTGTTTCTTTTTTCATCTTAACATTTATGTAGTATTCTATTATATGCTTGTTCCATTGTTTATTTATCCAGCTCCTTTTAATAAACATTTAAGTTGTTTTGATATTTTTCTATTATAAACTGATGCCACAGTAAATGACCATATATGTCAATCCACCCAAGGTATTTAAAGTTTGAAAACAATGTGTATATAGTTTTTTTTTTTGGAGAGGTTTTTGCTATAGGGCACGTGTGCTCGCCAGACAGAGACAGAGAGACAGAAAGTGAGAAATCACCCCCTGGGGAGATGGCCACACCACAATCCTCTTTCCTCCCCTCTCCTCCGTTCTTCTCTCGGGATCTTGGGCACGCACGCACACGCGCCCGACGTGAGTTTTAAGCCACCGGGTCCGGGACGCAAACCGCGGTCAACTACATGCGAGTCCAGTGACATAGCCGTTACACTAACTGCTGGTCCCAACAATGTGTATATGATTTTAAAAATTTATCTATTTACTTATTTTAGATTTTGCCAAAGGGCATGTAAACTTGCCAGGGAGAGAGAGAGAGAGAGGAAAAGTGAGAAAATACCTCCTGAGGGAATGGCTACATTATAGTCCATTCTTGTTGGTCCTCTCAAGATTTTGGGTATACACACACACACACACACACACACACACACACACACACGTGCCTGGCATATTTTTCAAGGCATTGGGTCCGAAACTCTGACTGCAGAATGGGCCATGTGGTGTCTACCACCTTAACTACCACGCCACCTGCTGGCCCTATTTTGTTTTTTAAAGATCAGTACAGTGAGGTGGTATAACTAGAATGGGGATGTGGATATAATAAGGCAGGTCATCTTTGAACTGCACTTTACAGATTTCTTGACAGTCCCAGGAAGGTGGTGCATAGATTACTGTCTTTATTGTCTAAGATGTTTAAGGCCTGAGACATTTATTGTGCTTATCACAGTTATAAACATTCAAAATATCTAATTATTGATTTTTTTTTTCAGAGGCTTTTCGCTATAGGGCGCGTGCGCTCACCAGCCAGACAGAGAGATATAGAGACAGAAAGCGAGAAATCACCCCCCAGGGGGGATGGCCACGCCGCAATCCCTTCTCCTCCATTCTCCTCTCGGGATCTTGGGCACGCACGCACACGCGCCCGGCGTGAGTTTTAAGCCACCAGGTCCAGGACACGAACCGCGGTCGACTACGTAGGAGTCCAGCGACATAGCCATTACGCTAACTGCTGGTTCCCATAATTATTGATATTTTATAGAAGTTTATTTAGTTCATAGTTTTGGAGATTCCAAGGTCAAGGGGCAACATCTGGTGAGGGTGTTATTGTTGGTGGGGACTCTACAGAGTCTACAGGTGGCATAGAGGGAAGGAGCAGAGCATGTTGTTTCTCTTTGTCTGTCTTTGTAGAGCCACCAAGATTCAATTCTAATCATTTCCCAAAGGCTTCACCACTTAATGCCATAAATGAGTTAAGTCTTCACCCTGAATACCTGCACAGTACAACCTGTTTTCAACAAATGAATTTTCAAGGATCACATTTCAAACTACAGCAGGTGGGAAATATTCTTTTCTTTTTTTTTTTTTTTTTTGCCATAGGGGCGGTGTTCTTCAA
>NW_006159565.1:8507727-8510142 GCF_000334495.1 Tupaia belangeri chinensis
CCATAGGGCGCGTGTGCTTGACAGAGAGAGACAGAGAGATAGCGAGAAATCACCCCCCAGGGGGGATGGCCACGCTGCAATCCCTTCTCCTCCATTCTCCTCTCGGGATCTTGGGCACGCAGGTACACGCACCTGGTGTGAGTTTTAAGCCACTGGGTCCAGGACGCAAACCGCAATCGACTACGTGGGAGTCCAGAGACACAGCCATTATGCTAATTGCTGGTCCCTTGTTTGTAATTCTTTATGTCAGTTTAATCCCATACAATTGTATAACCCCCCCCCTTTTTTTTTTAACTTGCGAGAAGTCACCTGCCCTCACCAGATAAAGACAGAGGGAGAAAGCATTTTCCATGTAGGATGGTCATGCTGTAGTTCCTTCTTCATTTTCTCCTTTTTCTTAGGATTTTAGGCATCACACACATGCATCCAGAGTGTTTTTCCCACATTCAAACCACATAGGTGGGATCCAGCCATCTTAACCACCATGCCATCTGCTGGCCCAATTGTATAGCACTTTATAGGCTTTTTGTTTGTTTGTTTGTTTTTAAGACGTTTTTGTCTTCTGAGAGAGAGAAAGGGAGAGAGAGAAGGAGGGGGCATTCCCAGCAGGGTCTTCATGCCAGATCCACTCCCAGTCCCACCCCACCCAGATCACTGGCACACACGTATGTGTCTGGCATGGCACTTTATAATTTTTGTTTGTTTCTTTTTTTTAAAAAAAAAAAAGAGATTTTTGCCTTATGGCATGTGTGCTCATTGAAGGGAGAGAAAGAGACAGACACAGTGAGAGGTAAATTGAGAAAGATCCCCCCCCCCCAAGGGGGGATGGCCACACAACAGTCCTTTCTCCTGTATTCTCCTCCCAGGATCTCGGGCACACATGCACATGGGCCCAGTGTAATTTTCAAGTCACTGGGTTCAGGACTCGAACCATAGTCAGCCATGTGGGAGTCCAGCAATATAACCACTATGCTATCTGCAGGCCAGCACTTTATAGTTTTCAAAGATTTTCCAAGTATACATCTTTTGTCCATCTTTTAAATACTTAAAGATAATGTAGGATGAGTCATTTCTTTTTGATAAATGGTTGGAAAACTCAGAATCAAGGTCATGTATCAACCTAAAGATCTCCATTTAGTTAGTCAGAGAGCTAAGCCTACAATTAGTGCTTCCTAATTCCCAGACTGCACAAAAGATAGTGTGTATACACAAAAAACATTCCTGGCATGAGTTTTAAGCCACCAGGGTCCGGGACTCAAACCACAGTTGACTATGTGGCAGTCCAGTGATGTAACCTTTACACCATTGGCTGGTCTCATCTCTCTTTAAAAACTCAATATATCATGGCTTAACTGAAACTTTATTTTTCCTCTCATAATAAAATATTCAAGGGTCCTGTGTACTAGGTCCACATTGTCTATGATAATCTCTCCTCTTTCTTCTCTCCTTCCTGGCTAGCATTAAGATATGACTGTAACCACTCTCTAGATATCACACTTAGATTTCAGATAGGAAAAGAGGAAAGGTTAAAGAACAAAAGAAGTACATCACCTGAGCTAGCACCTTTTAAAGGACCTTTTCTAAACATTGCTTCATGTGATTTCTCTGTCTGTGTTCTTGGCCAAAACTGTATCCCATGGCTACCTCTGGTTATGGAGAAACTGAGAAATAGTTTCCTATCTAGGCACATCATGTCCTCTCACAAATTTGGCTTCTTTGTGTTAGAAAGAAGGAGAAAGTGAATATTAGGTAAGCACCTACTGTCTGCCTCAAGTGTTGGGCTAGATGATCATCCAGATGGCCTTTTCATAGCTCTAGAAACTATGAACCCTGATTAATAACCTCTGGGAAAACTGGTAAAGCTTTAATGCTCAGGGCAATAGAATAACCTGCTTCAGGAGTTGGGAAACTAGCCTGCAGATCAAATCCTACCCATCAATTGATTTTGTAAGCAAAAATATATTTAAAAATAGCCACACTCACTTGTGTACGTATTGTGCATGATTGCTTTTATGGTACATTGGCAGAGTTGAGTAATTGTGACACATATTGTATGGCTTACAAAGTTAAAAATGTTACTATCTGGACCCTTATAGAAAAAGCTTGCTGATACCAAGTTGAAAATATTACCATCTGGTTTTTTTTTGTAGAAAAAGCTTTCCAATCCTAGTCTAAATGATCCTGAGAGCCCTTTAACTTGTAGTGGTTTTAAAACATACATTTCTTTATTTATTCAGTAACATTTTGAGCAAACTAATTTTTAGACATTATACCTGACACTGGGAGTATAATAATAAATAATAACACAAAGTCCATATCCTCATGAAATTTATATTTTATTAAGTCTGGCAGCTGATCAATAAATTGGTAAAAATTTATAGTCTATCATATGGTAATAAGAGTTACGGAGAAAAA
>NW_006159565.1:8510173-8512670 GCF_000334495.1 Tupaia belangeri chinensis
TAGGGAAGGTAGATAGAAAGTGCGTAAGAGGAGCCTGAAGTTTTGTGGCACGTTCAAGGAAGGCTTCTCTTCAGAAGGAGACATTTGAGTAAAATTATAGAGGTGAGAGAACCCAGTGGAGGGAAGAACATTCCAGAGAGTGGGAAGCAGCATGTGCAAAGAATGTAGCTATCTGTCTGGAAGTGGTTGAAGAATGGCAAGGAGGCAATGTGGCTGGAACAGTGTGAGTAAGGGGAAGAATGTTTAGAGATGAGCTCAAAGAGATAATGAAATATCTTAGTCTATTATTGTATTGTTAAAACAGAAATACTTGAGACTGGGTGATTTATAAAAATTAGAGGTTTAGGGCCAGCCCAGTAGCCTAGTGGTTAAGAGAGCTAGATCCCACATGGATGATTATGGTTCAAATCTCAATTCTGGTGGCTTGAAAAATGTGCTGTGCTGTGGACATGTACCCACAAATCCCAAAAGGATGGAGAAGTGGAAGAGAAGAGATTGCAGCATGACCTCAGCCCTTGACAGGGAGTGCTTTCTCCTTCTCTCTCGCTCTCTCTCTGTCTCTGGCACCCTGAAAGCCTTCTCACAAAAAAAAAAAAAATAAAACAACATAAAATGAAATAAATTAGAACAGAAGTTTATTTGGCTTACAATTCTGGTGACTAAAAGGTTAAAAGGAGTGGGGCTGGCATGAGTCCTACTTCTCAACATGGCCAACAGAAGCAGAAAGGAAGGTGGGCATATGAGAAGAGAAAAAAATTTTGACTTCTTTGGTTTTTCCCTCCCATACCATAGCCAATTAGAGGTGCCCTCCCATTAGAACCCACCTCTTAAATGTCCCACCACCTCTCCAACCTATTATAGGAGGTGCCAAGCTTTCCAGAACATGAATCTTTAGCAGACAGACCATTATCCAGACCATAGCATAAAAGTAATCATGTAGGGCTTTGCAAGCCATTGGAAGGTGGGAACCTTGGGGAGTTTTGAGAAGTATACGATGGACTGACTTACATTTTAACAGGGTAATTTTGGTTAGGATGCTGACAATAGACTCTGAAGGGCAAATGTGGAACCTGAGAAACAAGAATTGAAGCTATCAGCTAATCCAGTCATGAGATAATAGGACTGGGACAAAGTGGTAGTGGTAGAAGGGAAGGTGATGGGATAGATTTTGAAGGTAGAGCTAACATATTTTGCTAATCAATTAAATATAGGGTGAGAGATTAAAAGAGGGGTCAAAATGACATGAAGGTTTTTGGCCTCAGCAGATAGAAGAATGAAGTTTCTGTTTATTAATGTAGAGAAGGTGCCAGGAAGAGCAAGTCTTGGGAGAAAGATCAGGAGTTGCAGGTGATACTTATTAAATAAAAAGTGGGAATGTTAACTTGGCAGTTGCATATTCAAGTCTATAGTTCAGAAACAATGTCTAGGCTAAAATTAATTTGCAGATCAGTTGTGCACAGATGTAATTTAACATGATGGGCTATCAGGAGAATGAATATAGATAAAATAAGACATTGGGACATTCCAAAATTAAGGTAAAAGAGATGAAGAGAAATCAGCAACCATTTGAGAAGTAGCCAGTTTCTCCTCCAGGAGAAAACCCAGGAGCCTATAAAGTCTTAGAACTGAAGTAGAGTAAGTTCTTCAAAAGAGTAAGTGTGACGAACAGGTCCAACACTGTGGACAAGTAGTAAGATGGGAACTGGGAGACTGCTCACTGACTTTATCACCTTGTGGATCTAAAGAAGGGTATGCCATGGAGATGAAATGTTCAACTTGAGGGAATAAGGGAGAAATGGGAGAGAGGAGAGGAATGGGAAACAGTGAGTACAGATGAATCTTTTCTAGAAAGTTTTCCCTTATTGATGTAAGAAGAGAATAGGGTGATAGCTGGAGGGTGAGCTATTTTTTTTTTCTGTACTCTAAATAGGAGACAAACAATACATGTTTCTTTTTCTTCCTCTTTCTTTTCTTTCTTTTCCAAAGAGGTTTGCCAGAGTCTGTGTGCACTTCCCAGAGAGACAGACAGAGAAAGTGGGAAAGTGAGACATCATCCTCAGGGGGATGGCCATGCCACAATCCCTTAGCCTCCATTCTCCTTCATTCTCCTGGGATTTTGGGTATCCATGCACACATACCCAACATGCTTTTCAAGCCACCAGGTCCAGGACTCAAACCACAAGTAAGCCATGTGGGATCCAGCACCATATCCACCATGCCACCTGTTGGCCTCATGTTTGTTTTTCTATATAAGATAAATTAGAGCAAATGATCTAGGAGACTGATCCAGGAGAGAGACAAATTAGTGATGTATGTTTGAGAAAAAGAGTAAAGGAGGAGTAAAAAAAGAGCAGACCTAGTGAACAAGTAGAGCAGCTGACTCAGAGGAGCATGAGCAGTTCACCTGCAGTAACAGGAGGGAAGAGAGTGTCCAGGTGCTTGAGTCAATTTGTGGTGGGGGCTTGTAGGAGTTCTCTCTAAAGCTTCTGTTTTTGTT
>NW_006159565.1:8512682-8526982 GCF_000334495.1 Tupaia belangeri chinensis
AGGGAAAGACAACAGCAGAGAGTTAGGATACAAGAGAAACTTTGCAAAATTGAGGAAAAATGAGAAAATATTGATGAATACTTAGGAAATGTATGACATTGCCAGGGAGCATTAAAGATCTGAATTGAAGTTTGTGGCTGAAATTAAAGAGAGAGTGGTTAGGAATGGTAGTGCAATTTTGTCTAGCCAAATTTAGCTTATGGGTGCCAGTATGAAGTAAGATTTAATTATGGATGGAGTTTTGTCAGGTAACTGTGCTGAAGTAGTTTACTGACAGTTTCAACAGGGAGTTAACTATAATGATGCACCATGGACTTTAGTCCACTTATGGTCCAAAGTGAAGACTTAAGGACATGAGGGAGATGTTGAAGAATTGTTGAAGTCTGGGTACTGGAGAGTGTATATTGGAAAGTTAGAAGTGATTAGTAAAATGCTTACAAGTGAGGTAGGTGGAAAAGGTGAAGTTATTGGTAAATCATGAGGAGAGTGAATGGCTAATAGAGAATGAAGAACAAATTTATTGACAGATAAGAGGTCATGAAATTGAGATACCTGGGAGTTGGAAGGATAATCTCCATGTACCATGGAGTCACTAAAAATTTCAGCATGTACAATGATCAAGTAGCATAAATCTTTGAGTGATGAAAATGCCCTCTGGAAGCCAGTAGATGGACTGCCACATGGACATGGCTGATGACATGAAATTCCAATTTGGCAAAGGGTCTGAGAGCAGCCCTGAGGAGAATGAAGATACTACCCACTTCTAGGAATAGCATAAATATTCTGTTTTTTCTTTTTCCATGAAACTCACTTACATTAGCATAGATTTCAACATTGTATATCCCTAATAAGTGTAAAAATATCAAGTGCTTGTCACAACTAAAATATGAAAGAAAAATGTGGCATTGTCTGAACCACAAGCACTAACATTGCCTGTTGGCAAGTGAACTTGTAGATCCCCGAATTCATTGTTTTTCGTTTAACTGTGATATTAGCTCATATGAACGTGAAACAGCCAAAGGGCTCAGGAGTTCTGGGATGTGGTGTAGCCGGATGGGTAAAGAGAGTGAGAGATTCTTCTTTTCTGCATCCCAGAAGAAAAATTTGAATTACTGGCATTGCCCTCTTTCCTTTAGGGTGTTTACCATCAAAACAACACTATTCACAGAACTCTGTGTATAGATCTTGCTCTTATTAAAAGTGGCTCTGAAATATGTGTGCTGTTTTGAAATGTTTTGGATGGGCTGCTGTTTCTAATGTTACCCTCTTTGGTTGCACACTAGATTAAGTTTCATGTGCCACCACTAACTGGGCTATATTTAGTTGTCTCTCTTGGTGGCGATGCAATAATTGAAAGCTTATAAGTGAAAACATCCCTCCTCAAATGTAGGATTCTTTTTTTAATGAGTCTCATAGTTATATGCCACTTGATTTCTGTGTTGTCAGACAGCTTGAAGGGTATAGGGTCTTTTTATCCTTTAGTAATTAAACTCTTTGGGATTATGTGTCCAAAATAACCCTTCCTTATATTTAATTCTCAAAATTTTTGTGTTGGTTAACTGTGTACCCCAACTTATTGATATATGAACTCCCTTAATGAAATTGTGAATGTTGGTGTATCTGGATAAATTTGCTAATCTGTAGGTGGAGTTTCTAAAAGCCTTAAAAGTGACATTGCACATTGTCCCAAATAATTAATGACTATTTCTAAAATTGTGATATTTTTATATATTCATCTTTGAGGGGTCTTCATAGAAATGTATATAATGAAAACAACTATGTGTGGATTTTAAAGGTTTATTTTGCACCAGAATAAACTTGTACAGAAAGAGACAGAGACAGACAGAGAGAGAGAGAGAGAATGATATGGCAGCACCCTCAACATGGTCTGATTCACATTTTTCAGCTAGCCTCACAGAATATTATATTCCCCTATCATGCCGCTGTGTGGCCTCTCTTCGATGAACTTTTTGAAGTTAGATAAATTTACAGATTGTTTAGATAAATTTACAGATTGTTCCACAAAGAGTAGAAATAAAAAAAAAATTGAGGATTACAATAAATCCTCAGTAAGTGCAGAGAGACACCTCTGTGTCCCCTGGATGGCTTCCCTTCTCCTGGGCCAAGTATGGAAAACATGTAAATATGGAAAACATTTGTAAAATATTCTTTTCAGTATACTTAGATTACTTTAAACTCTTTAAGTAGACCTACAATAAGGTCTTGCGTTTTTCTTTTCCTTACACAAATTCTGTGAAAGTTCTTTTTGAGCATAAAACATTATTTGTTTATAATTTCCTAATACCGTCCTAACAATATTGGATTGTCAGAAAAGCCATGTTGTATTTTTCTATGCAAAACTGCATCATAACTTTTCTGACAACCCACAGTATATACCATCCTGCTTTTGAATCTTATTTACCCAGATTATTGTTTGATTTTTTTTATAGTATGTGCAGTTCACAGGATTCAGTTTTCAGTTTTTATCTCTATGTTATGGACAAAAATATATGTCTTGCTTCTGGGTTATTTTGCTGATCATTACCCTGTTAGATACCTGTTTTTGTTTCTATTCCTTTATTTTGTGCTTTAAGATAACGTTTTATTACTTTATTTTCCTTTACAGTTTCTTGAGTTTTGCTCCCTACCGTTCATCAGTGACTGACAAATTAGTTTGATTTTTCAATGCTATTGATGTCATATTAATTCTGGTAGACAGAATTTACCAGTACAAGTGAAGGAGTTAATTAATTTTTAATTGTCTTGGCCATCATTCTAGCTCTTCTGTAAATGAAAAGATTTCACTCTCCAGATATGTTTTAAAAAGTTAAAAATTTATAACCCTAATATTTTTCTATTGCCTGGTCCTTAAGAAGACATTTATAGTTTAATTCTGTAGATCATTCTTTTTGTTTCATTTATTAGACAAAGTAAAATATTCTCCGCAGCCCAATGGGTCTAGGCATGTGTAGAATGTGAAAATAGGCAATTAAATCAAATAGGGCAGTTAAAATTCCACAAGAGAGGTGAAAAAGAGGTTCAGTCTATATTTAGTAAAAAATGACAAGCCAAAAAATAAATCCACCCAGTGCCCCAAGGGTAACAGATTAGAACTCTGCGGAAATTAGGACAGAGAAAATTCCAGAGATAAACAAGACCCTGATGGGCAAACAAGAAAAGGATTTGAGCTTCAGATGAGGGAAGGAATTTCACAGGACATGTCGACCTTGCTGTGTCTGTCATTCTCTAATGGTTGTCCTTAGGGCACTCCACTTAGTGTTATGTAATGATGAGAAGACATATAAATGACCTGATTAAAATGATGGCTGATGTAGTAACCCCATGCACACATTCCTGTGTGTTCCTGGGCTGTCTCATGATGAGGAGTAGTGAACCAAATGCTCTCCTCAGCAGAGCGCCTGGCTTCAGGCTTTGGTGAGATGTTTTCTTGACCCACATCTGTTCTAAGGGACATCTGCTGCAGCACATACTCAGCACTGTGTGGAGTGCTATGGCCTATTCAGCCATGCTGGGATGCCATACTTGGCCCAGGAGAAGGGAAGCCATCCAGGGGACAGAGCGGTGTCTCTCCACACTTACTGAGGATTTATTGGAATCCTCAATTTGTTTTTTATTTCTAATCTTTGTGGAACAATCTGTAAATTTATCTAAAGATTAAATGTTTCTCTGACATGTTTAGGTTCTGATTACTGTTGGACTTTTCTGGACTAACCATGTTAATTTTCCTCTTTCAAAGTTTAGTAGATAAGAGATTTCAGAATGGCCATTGGTCAGACTTGACTCTTACCTCGACACTGCACCCATCTCTTCCCCCTTTTCTAGCCAGCCTGAATGATAGGATGTGCATCGCTGGAGCATTCCTTTATAAACTGCCGTGCCACCGGTCTGGCCCATTTTTTCCTCATCAAAATGTTAAATTTGAGTCCTTCAAATTGTGTTTATCACCAGAAAACCACACATAATGAATGACAACACCCATAAGCTGTGGTAGAGATAGTTCTTAAGAATCAAGTATACTTCTCAGAGATTTTGGACAGAGGACCTGTGTCAGTTGTCATTAACCTGTTATTAACCTTCCTTAGGGTCTTAGGTTCTTTCTTTCCTTCTTTTGATTTCTCATCTCTAAAATGAATGTAGTGATGCTTATCTCATTGGGATTTTTGTAGAATCAGCAGATAATAGGGTGCAGTTCATATACATCTTGTAGGATGATAGAAACAGTCTTGTGAACTTCTCTTCAAAGGCAGAACATAGTGACACCTCGTAATGGAGCTAACATTTGAACTTAGCAGTTGGTTTTGCCATTATGTCATGTGCTTATTCTTGTTAGTCTTCTTTACATCCATGAAAGATATGTTAACTTATAATCTCCGTGCATCTTTAGAGAAAAAAAGTATTTGCTCTTCCACAAACTATAAACTGCTATCTTGTATTTAAAGAATATTTATAACCTCTCTTGTACTTCTGGAGTTAGAAGTATGTCGTTTTAGTAGGGAATGTTCATTATTCCCCAGTCCTTCCTTTTCTTGTTCATCTGACTTCCAAACTATTTCTGTCTG
Source organism: Tupaia belangeri chinensis (assembly GCF_000334495.1). Classification (NCBI taxonomy): domain Eukaryota; kingdom Metazoa; phylum Chordata; class Mammalia; order Scandentia; family Tupaiidae; genus Tupaia; species Tupaia belangeri. The sequence continues at coordinate 8,517,263 of NW_006159565.1, forward strand.
TGTCATTGTAGTTCTTTTTGTCAATAGATGGGTAATTCCTCCAAGAGAAAATAGCATTTAAGTGATTTGGCATTTATACCTTAAAAAGAAGAAAGCAATACATAGAAATGAATTAAAAGACAGAGGTTCTTTGTTAACAGGAGGGGAAGATGGAACATGAGCAGCTGCCTTCTAGCTACAGAATCTCTCTCTGGCCAAGTTCTCACATGTTGCAGAGGAAGCTTGGTGTCAGGTTTTGTGAAAGGTGTTTCAGTGTTTTGGCTTGTCTAGTAATGCTGACTTGTGACAACCAGGTAATGCTGGTTGCTACTTGTGGGTAGAGATGAATCTCTAAAACTAAAAATACTCCTTGGATGATGCATGCCAATAGTAGAGACATCAGCAATTACTAGTCTAGTATCCTTGCTTCTTTATTTCTCTCTCTCTCTCTTTAGTTTTTGCTATTGGGTGCATGTGCTAGCCATACAGAGAAGCAGAGAGAGAGAGGAGGAGGAGAAGGAAAGTGAGAATTCACCCCTGGTGGAAATGACCATCCCACAATCCCTTTCCCCTTCATCTCCTCTTAAGATTTAGGGCATACATACACATGTGCCTGGCATGTTTTTCAAGCCTCTGGGGTCCAGGACTTGAACCACACAGTCGGCCATGTGGGATGCAGTAGCTTTAATCTTTGTGCTACCTGCTGGCCCTCTCACTTTTCACATAAGGAAAGGTTCAGAGAGGTAAAGTGGCTTCCGAGTTCAAAGAGATGGTACCAAATCTGGGATCCTGATTTCCTTTTTCCTTGATCCTCTGTTTTATCCATTTGCGTTTTGTGAACTTCTGTAAATTTATCTGTCCAACCATGACCCCCTTCAATTGGCCTTGTGGACACAGTTGATTCTTCTCAGCTTGACCCCTTTGTTTTTTCCCTCTTAAATGTTATGAGCCAACCAGTCTCCCTTTTTGTTTGAGATTATTCTAATTGGGAATCTCTTACTGGCGATCATAAGAATATGACTAATGTCCTCATTGACTTCTCTACTTTAATACTTGTAGTCATTCTTCTCTCAAATTTCTTCGAATTCTTCATCCTTAAAGATTATACCACAAGTACAGTACGTAGATGTCCAATTTATGTACTGTCTAAATATACAACCTACTAAATGTCCAGATTACAAACATTTGATCACAGTGAACATGTCTCTTATCATCTTTAATCACAATTTTATTCCCAAGTAGTTATAGACTTAGGCATTTAAATGATCTAGTTGAGACTGTTTTATCATGGCAAATGAATACTAATCTTCTTTTATTTTTTAATTAAATTTTTTCTACTTATTTTGTGCAACTGCTTGCACATACGCTAGGGATCTTTGGATCATCTTAATTTATTTCTTTACTCAGTTTTCTATATGAGTAAAGAAAGCACTGAACACTGTGCCCAACATCTCATTCCGTATTAAAGTTTTCTTTTTTATTGGTAAAAATAAGAAATAGTATTTCATTGCATACAAAGACTGTTTAACATTTTTACCTTGGGAAATAACTACCTTATCACTAACACCATCTGATCACTGGATACTGATAGAACACTGGTTCCAGTGACTGTAGAAGGTTAAGAAAGCAGGTACCATAATACAGCTTATAAAACATGATAATCTTTGAAAACCAGCAAAATGCTGAAGTTCTTCTTATCATCAGTATTTCTACCATCAAAAATTTAAATAGCACATTAGAGACTTAAAGTTTCTGTCTATAAATTAAATTTACACACCCTGAAAGATGTGTTTTAATAGCTATGTTTTGTAATTGAAAAAAAAAATGAAGCATGGAATTAAAAAAAATTATGTCTTGCTTAAGAACACATACTACTCTGAAACTTAAAATGAGATCTTCTGTCTGAGTGTTTTTTCCTATATCTCAGTGATAATACAAAATCTGAGTATTTTCTGTAAAATATTTAGAAAATTCCATATATACTCTAATTATTCTTTCATTAAATTATTGGTAATCACTAGAGAACTTCAGAGGTGACTCATATACCCTCACCTCAGAGACCCTGGGTCTGAATAAAAGGTATTGGAGCTGAAGAATAGATTTAGTTTATGAGGGGAAAGGGAGCCAGGAAGGACAGTTCATAAAGGCCAGGAGGAAATCTTAGGGGAATGGAGTACAGAAAGTCCAATTTGACTAGACCACATAAATGTGTAAAAATAAATAGAAAAAGTTTGGAAGTGAATGAAGGGCTAGCCAGGCTAAGATTCATTCTGTAGACAACTAGGAGCCATCGAAAGTGTCTGAGTTATCTAATGATGTGATCATACCTGAAACACCTTACTTACCAGAGTAAACTTCAGTGTCGCTGTTTCTGATGGCCATTCTATAAACTGCCCTATTGTTTTTAATTGCAAAACAAGTCCAAAGAAAACTATCACTGTCCATGACCTCCTTCCTGTCTCTGAATTTATACTCTACCTTCTCTTTGTCCTCTCTCCCTCAACTCCTGCCACTCTCACCTCCTTGGATTTTCCTGAAGACACCAAGCTCTTCTCACCTCAGGACCTCTGCAATTGCTGATTCATCTGCATGGAATGTTCTTTGCCCAGGTTGTCACATGGTTATTAGCTCCTTACCAAAAGAGGCCTTCATGACTCTTTAAAAGATTCTTTATTTTATTCACGATAGTGTATGTACATGCAATAGAGAAAATGGAGGGAAAGGGAGAGAAACGGACAGGGGAGGGGAGGGGAGAAGAGAGAGGTAGAAGGATAGAGGTGGAGAATGAGAGAGAGAGATATGAAGAGAGACAGAAGCATCCTTGACAAAATCCAGTCATAGCACAATACCCTTCCTCTAGCCCTTTGGCTAGTCAGGATCTTGGGCATGCCCAGCACATATCAGGTAAACTAGGTCAGGGACCTGAACCTATAGTCAGCCCTGAGGCTTCCAGCACTGCAGTCTGGTATGCTATAGACTGCATCACCTAAGCTGGATCCTTTCCTGACTTTCTGTGTAGACACTGCCCTAGTGATGTTCTCCATCATTTACCTGGATTCATTTTCTTCACAATACTTACTCATGTCTGGATGGATTTCTTTGTAGTTTTATGAGTTTCTTACTTGCCCACCAACCTGCTCTAATAGATGTACATAGATGTTTTCTTCCCTGCTATATCCTCAATGCCTACAAGAGCCCTGGCACACAATACATATTTATTAAATTAATTAATATAGGGATTTGAATGACTAGAGCATGGAGGCCAGATTAGAACCTATTGTGTTTCCAGGAAAGAGAGGTTGCATTAATGGTCTTGTCAGTGGAAATTAGGAGGTAGTGGCAGGCACAAATTGCTCATGGGGAGAACTGCAAGATTTGACATGGGGTATCATCATCAGAGAGGGAAGAGGTAGGGGTTTGGAGCCTAGATGAGGATAAGGAACCCAGGAGAAGTTTCTATGTTTGGAGGGAAAAGAAAGAGTACTAAAGGGACTAAATAGGAGTGCAGGCAAGGTGGAGGTGTGCAGCAGGTCGTTTGAATGTGAGCTTATCTAGAATTTTTCTTCCCTGAGAGGCATTGCTACAATGGAAGCAAGAATCATGGATTTAGAGAGAGATTGTGGAAGGTCACATTCTCTATTTAACTTTGGCATAACTGACAAATCATTGACTGTACCTGAACCTCGGGCTTTTCATTTATAAAATCATAATAAAATAACACAGGCAGGGAGTGTTCTGAAAATTTAACTACAGAATGTGAAAACATGGAACCAAGGCCAATACAAGATAGTTTCTTAATGACTATGAATTCTGTATCTCCTTTTTCTCCTTCTTTGGGAGGTAGAGGATAAGAAAACTTACCCTAGCTCTTTAGTTTACATTTGAGTATTTTTTTAAATTCTAAAACAATAGTTTTAAAAGACAATACTAATAAGTTTATAATGAAGGCAAGTAGCTCCTTATCCTAACTCCTCTGTCTAATCTCTCAGTTTTCTCTCTCCTCAGGCTATTTATTTCAGTTCTCTTTGTTTTTCTTAAAGAATTTGCATCTATAGTTCAATATAAGAAAGTTTATACTGCTAATTTAAAAATTTTTCTCTTAGATGTTATTTAGACATCAAATTTAGATATTACCATCTTCACACCAGGAAAGATGAAGATTTAGTTGTTTTATACTTCCAATTCCAATTTTATATACACCTGCCTATGCTTTTGCTCCTCACAGTGTATTATATCCCTATTTTAAAATTTATCAATATTAAGAGTTTTTTTTAACTATAGCTATTCATATATGAATAGTGTACTGCAATTATATTTCCTTTCTTTTACAAAGTCTTATTTTTTTCGGTAGTTAACATTTGCCTTATTATATTTAGTTTTGATTTTTGTACCAATCACTCTTTCATCTCTAAATTCTCTCAAAATATGAAATATTCCTCTCAGTAATTACAGAGTCAATATGTATGAACAGACTTTACAATGTTTGTGGGAAAGTGAAGTTAAAGTACAAATTTATTTTGCTATAAAAAAATTCTGAAATCCATACCTTTTCTTTTCTTATGTGCATTTTCCATGAACTTTTTGAAGATTGCCTTTAATTGAGCTGTTTCTTTCTTTCCTTTCCTTGAAACTATCTTTCCTGGCTACCTGCTCCAATTTGGACTGTTTGCTTTCTTTTTTTTTTTTTTTTGGAGAGATTTTCACTGTAGGGACAGACAGAGAGAGACATAGAGACAGAAAGCGAGAAATCACCCCCCAGGGGGGATGGTCATGCCACAATCCCTTCTCCTCCATTCTCCTCTCGGGATCTTGGGCACGCACGCACACGCACCCAGCGTGAGTTTTAAGCCACCGGGTCCGGGACAGGAACCGTGGTCGACTACGTGGGAGTCCAGCAACATAGCCATTACGCTAACTGCTGGTTCCCAGGACTGTTTGCTTTCTAAGCTTGCTGCATAGCGATGTGTTATCTGGGAATCCCTTAATCTTGTTTTGAATTTGTGTTCCTAGGTCTTATTTTTTAAGTTATTTATCTTATTTCTTTATCTTGTAGCTTTATGAGAAAAAAATGCATAGGAGGTAAACGGAGGCTTTGTAGAGCTTTATTCTGCTTCTCCTTAACTGACATTTTGGCTGAATATATTACAATAGAATTCTACTTCAAAGTAATCGTTGCTCAACATTTTGAAGAGAGTGCTTCATAATCTTTTATTTTTGAGCATTGCTGTTGACAAATCTGAAGCCATATGATGCCTTTACTTTCCATGGGATCTCTGTTTCTTATTTGGAAATTTTTATGTCTTTGCATCTTTTCTTGGTATTTTGATATTTTCTAGTGATATATCTACATGGGTCTCTTCTTTTTCATGAGCTATGCTGTAAGGTGGATGGATGTTTTTGATCTGAGCACTCATCCTTCAATTTTTGGAAATGTTTTTGAATTATTTCCTTGGAATTTTGTTTGTTTCTTTTTTTTTTTTTTTAAATATTCTCCCATTCTTCAACTCCTGTTATTCAGATATTGGATCTTCGGAGCTATTATTTTTGTTTTCTTTCCTTCTTTCTTCCTTTCTTTATTTCCTTCCTTCTTTCTTTTTTTCCCATTCATTTTCCATCTCTGTCCTTCTTTTTTGAATTTTCTTTTGCTTCATGCACTTGCCTGTTTTCCCTGTGTAATTGTTTTGTTTATTTGTTTTGGCATTTGTCTTTTCTAAGACAGAGGTCTAACTGAAACAACTAGTGATTCTAAGTTGTCTGTACACTATAGCAGTTAAGTATCAAGAAACAAAACTGAAAATCTCTGTGTATGAGTCGTTTTTGTCATCTGGAAGCCCTTACTGAAATACAAGGACAAGTGTTTTTTTTTTTTTTTTTTTTTTTTTTTTTTAAGATTTTTCAAGTATGTCCTTACCCTTGATCTAGTTGCGTTGCTGGAAGGAATTATCTGTTCTCTTGCTCATAGGATACCAGCTTGACTTGTACCTGGGAGCTAGTCATGTTATTAGTTAATCTAAAGACTTCTATTCTAGCCCCTTGTTTTTGATGTGTAGCATCTTTCTTACCCTGGGTCGAACCTGATTCCTCTGTTTTTTTTCTTGTTCTACATCTATATAGAGTAAATATCTTGTTTCTCTTCCTCCCTCTTCTTCCTCTTCTACTCCTTCTTTCCTCTTCTTCTTCCTCCTCTTCTTTTTTCTCTTCTTCACAATCATTTGAAAGGATAAAAGTAAAAACACTATTAGCAAGTCATAGGTTGACAACCCTTGGTCTAGAGGATTCTTTTAGACACTCAGCCAGTTGTCTTCATTTTATTTCTACTGTGTAGAAATGCCTGCCTTTGAAGTAACTTGAAGCCTACAATTTCTGAGCCTTTTTGGGCTATATGTAAAACTAGGTGGTTTCTTATAGTTGCCTCAACTCAAGTTCCCCTGGCTCCATAGAAACTTAGATTTCAGCTTTCATGAGTCTGTTATGAGAATCTCATGGACAGAAAGAGCCAGACCTCCTTGAGACAATTACTTGTCCATCTTCTTTCCATTTTGCAAAAGGTCAAGTTTTTTTTGGCCTGCTGGTTTTCTCTGCCCTTATTGGGTCATGCCTTTTTTCCTTCCATTTTCATCAGTTCACTGGGATTTGGGGAGAGAGTGAAGATAAATGCATGCATTTAATCTATTATGTTTACCCAGAAGCTCCTCCCAAATCCAGTTTGTTTGATTTTTATTTTTACTACTCTCTTTGATAGTTCTTCGGTTAATTTTGCATTTGTTCTCCGCGTGCTCACTTACTATGCCAGATGTTTAAAGATGTCCTTGGGGAAGAAAAATGAGGGGTTTTAAAGTGTAATGTTCTTGAAGTGCTCACAGTGTTTCCGTGTGTGAAATCTCAAGGAGGTCTGGCTCTTTCTATCCACCAGATTTTCATACTAGAAATACAGTTTCACCCTTATTTGTGTAAACCATCAGGAGCATTTTTAAATGTTTGTAATAAAGTTTGTGGCTTATTGTTTAAAATTGAATTTAAGGTAGTAAATCAAAGCTTTTGGTGGCATGCTCCTGACAACATAGAGAGTCTGGTAAGTGATCCCTAAGAGCTGATCAAAGGGAATTGTTGAACATTTTTTTTTCTGTTTTTGTGTTTTGGTTCTTTAATCTGGTAGTGTTTCCAATTCCATTCTGAATACAGTAATGCACTCTCCGTCCCCCATTCAAATTTTGTTGGCGGCATCTGGCACTGTTCTTGCCAAATGGCCCCCCATTCAGGCATAAGCCTGCCTTTGCGATTAAGTCTAAACGAGGTATGAACAATGGTGATTGTCAGAAAATGGGCATCTTTTAAGATCTTATTCATACCACATTTTTGTTTCAGCACTAAAATGGAAACTGAAAATTTTAAAAAATGAAATTCATTGAAAAATGACTCCTAGTCCTTTCTGCCTAGGTTCACCTTTTCTTGCCAGTGAAGATGGTGTGCTTGGTGGGGTGATTGTTCTCCGGTCATGCAGGTGTTCTGCAGAGCCTGACTCCTCCCAAGATAAGCAGACACTTTTAGGTAAGTTGGATATATACAATGTATGTGCCTTTCTATTTTATTTTTTCAAGACAAAAGATTATTATCCATAAATAATAATTTTAAGCTATGGGGTGGCCAAGATGTTCTGTTGATATCAGCACAACTCTTTTCTTCTTGTCTTTTTCTATTGGAAAACATGTAAAAGGTTTTGTTTTTGTTTTTTGGGGTTTTTTTTGTTTGTTTGTTTGTTTGTTTGTTTTTTGTAATTGCATGCTTAGTGCACTTATTTTTCAAATAGAATTTGGAGATTTTACTGACATCCAATATCAAGAACATTGAACCATGTACTCATTCATTGCCTTATTTCCCAAAGCATTGGAAGTAACTCATAACAGTATACACAACAGCACAGAAAGAAGCTTCTTCCTATTTATCTTCCCAAAAGGAATTGGAACCATGTGAGGAGCTACTGGCCTAGAACTCAGTCCTGGCTCCATGACTTATTAGCTGTGATGCCTTTGTGCATTGGTCTTACCTTAACATGCTACTTCTTCATATGTAAAATAAGGACATCTGCCCTACCCTCCTTGTAAAGCTGTGGAAAGAGAGGGTCAAATGAGTGTTTCTGCAGATTTGCAGATGTCCATCCAGATGTGTGGTTTTCTGTCTCACCAAGCATACCAATGGGGATGAAACCCAGCCTGTCCTCCACTGGCTGAGGCAGAATTGTGGGGCTGCCTTTGCCCAGAGGGTGACTTCTTCTTTCTAAAGCTCTCGCAATAGAACTATTTCAGCTTGGTTGCCTTTCTAGTTCATCTCTCCAGAGGGGATATTAAAAATCCATGTAAAGGTGATAAACAAGCTAGCAGGTATCCTATGTGTTATTTTTTTAAATTAACTTTTTTCATTTTTAAAAAATTATTTTATATTTTTTAATTTTATTTAAATTTAATCATTGTATCTTTTCACAGCATATGATGTGGGTTTTCAGTGTATAAATGCATTGTATGTCAAGCAAGTCAAAGATATTACCATGCCCAATAACTAATTAACCTTCTGATTTCGTACATTTTAAAAATGCACAAATCATAATTGCAGCTGCTTGGTGAATTATAATGAAGTGAACCCACTCCATGTAACCAGAACCTGGATAAAAAAGTAGAACTTTACCACCACCCCCAGACCCCCCTTGGGACACCTCCCAGTCTCTACTGAACATGGTTAATAGAGGTGTCTCCCTTGAGACACCTCCCAGTCTTCAACACCATGGTTAGTTTTGTCTGATTTTATATATTATATAAAATAAATTGCAGAATATATACTATTTGTGTTTGGTCTCTAGTCAATATTAAACTTGTGAGATTCATCTATGTTACATGTGACAGGAGTTTGTTCATTTTCATTGCTATTTAATATTATATTGACTGGGTATATCACAGTGTATTAATGCATTCTTGTAATTTTTTCAATACAAGCATTATAGGCCATGCACAGGTGCTGTGGTTGTTCAATCCTTCATATAAATTTTCTTACAAAAAGTGTGGGTGGTACCTGATCTATCGTACATTGCATTATTGTCAATTGCTGTGGTACAAGAAGACTGGTACAAAAAATCTGAGTGCACTTGTATATAAAAGCTCTTTATTCTACCTGGTTTCTGACCACCAACTTCCTCATTTTTCTTGCCATAATCTCTTTCTTTCTACCCACTGTACCTAGTACCCAAGTTGCTTCAAGGAGGTGTTTTTGTTAAACAGCCAAATTTGGTTAAACCAAGACAAATAGTAATTTGCTTTTTCAGTTTCTTAATCAATATCCTCCCTTCTGTATTCTTCCACAGTTGGATAGCTAGGAGTAGTTCGTTTTCAACAAGTGCAGAGGCTATACTTGGGCCTTCCATTAAAAATTCAAAAGAGAAATCCTTACAGTATTTGGTGGTGGTAGTGATTTTTTTTTCTTTTTTTTTTTTTCTTTTCATTTTGCTTTTAGGCATGTATACTAGGCAGACAGAGAAAGAGAGAAAAAGGGAAAGTGGGAAAGTATCCCCCATGGGTATGGCCACACTGATATACCTTCTCGTTCATTATCTTCTTGGGATTTTGGGCATACACGTGTACTTGGCAGGTTTTTTCAAGTGAGCAGGTCCAAGACTCGAATTGCTCAGACAGCCCTGTGAGATCCAGCCACCTTAACTTTCACACCACTGGCTAGCCTGTGGCTGGGGTTATTAGA
>NW_006159565.1:8527014-8549699 GCF_000334495.1 Tupaia belangeri chinensis
TCACAATTCTTTGCTGAGACTCGATTAACACCCATTTGGGTTAATCATGAAAATTGTAAGGTCTTTAGGACTGTCCTTTTATTTCTGGTGGTTTAATGTAATAATGCATATTTAAAGATAAACCAGGACCAGCCAGTGGCATCATGGTTAAGGTGGCTGGTCTCACATGCCTGACTGCATGGCTCATGTCTCAGACATGAAGACAGTTTGTAGAACATGTAGGGTCTGTGTGCATGCATACCCACAATCCTGTGGAGAAGAAGGAATTGCAATGTGGCCATCCCTCCATGGGTGCTTTCTCAACCTCCTCCTCACAAGTTATGTGCTGTATAGCAAAAGATAAAGATGAAAAAAATTTAAATAAAAAGAGATAAGTTATAGAATTTTAGTTCAGGTTAGTTTTTATTTTTAGTAGTTGTAAAACAATTTCTATTTTTATCTCAAGGAGCATTAAGTAGTATAAAGTGCTGATTTATGAAATAAGTGAAATCCACTTGATAAAGTTAGAGGAATGAAGTTTGTGAAGTTTACTCAAACCTGGTGAACATAGGTTACTGTCACTTATAGATACTACCAAATTACTGAATTTTTAATTTTTTTTGCTTTTAAAATGTTAAGGATGTTGTTCAGCATGTGGTAAGAAAACAAATTCAAACAATACAGAAGGATAGGAAGCAAAACATGAATGCCACCCTTTTCACTTTGTTCCCAGAGTTGCTAGTCAGTCAGTCTCTGGTTCTTATAGTTCCAGCAGGAGACACTCCTACTCTATAAAATGTGCTCATGTTTGTTTCTCAATTAGTCTGCCACTGTGACTCCATTATCCAGATAAAATGTGAATCTTCTTAGAATGCTCTGGGAGCCCTCCCCACAGGTGATTTGGTCTCTCCTTGTGCGTTATTATATCACGCAAATAGGCTTTTCTTATGAATTCACCAGGACACATCTTGAGCAGGTGTTGAACTGTCTGTGCCTCTCTCCAAGCTAGTGCTTCTTAAGATTTTTTTCCCTGAGCCTAGTTATTTGAAATGAATTTGAGCACCAGTGATACACATGGGGTTTGAAATATCTTTCTAAGCATTAGAATCACATCACTATCAAACTTTGAACCTGCCTCTGTGGTAGACTCCCAATAATTGCTGGATGAATGGATGAAGTGCCAATGACCCTTCCTTATTGATTATCTACCAGAGAGCATTTAACAGAGTTTGAATATTTATCTAGAAAAATGAAATGCCACATAAAAAAACCTTATATGCTCTTAAAAGTCAAACAATATGGGTTGGAAATGGTAGTTAATGACTAGTGTCCGAGAACAAGAAGATTTGGAGACAGATGAAATGGATCGCAGAAGACAGCTCCTGCCGACAGCCTTGTAAAAGGCTAGTTTGGACGAGTACATGCTTGCAACACCCATCCTGCCACTTCCCACTCCCCAGATCATGAGATGCTGACAAAGCCTGGCCTACAAATTACTGATTTAACGCAAAGCAAATGCTTGTCCCTGGAATGAAACAGCTGAAAAGAATTAATTTTCTCCCTGCTTTTAGAGAGAAAAAAAAAGCCAATATATTTTTACCTGCTAAAGTACAATTACATGTGCTTTCCAGGCCTCTCCAGAAGTGCTTTATTGAAACTGCTATATCCAGGGTGGTAATAAATGTATAAACAAAGGCAGATTAGGCCTTTCAGTGAGCAAAGTAGGGTTTTGTGTTTTTTTTTTTTTCCATTTTAAGTTCGTGATTAGATACAGATAATGAGAATATATGCAAATGTGTGGCATAAATAGTCAATCTCATTGTGTGGGTACATTTCTTCCTTTGTACCTTGGCATCGTCTGTGCTGGTAGGAGCTTGGTAGATCCTGTGAAGTTCAGAGATTCCTGCATTGGAATGGTTAGTAGGGAGCACTGATTATGGGGATCAATGAGAAACAGGCTCCATATGTATAAGGAAGACATTAAGCAATCCAAGCTAGAGGGCATATAGGCTCTCAGGGGTAGAAAAAGGACGTATGTTTGACCTGTGTTGGGAGTCCTTCACCTTAACAGAGTTTAGCTCCACAGTTTACCGAGGGCCTGATTCTCTGATGCACACACATCGTAACTGTTACCTTGCCATTAAGTTAGCCCCATCTTCCTTAGAGAATAACTTCCCATTTTTTCTCACTCAAGAATGTGTTCATGATACTAATAATTAAGTTAGGCATCTGATGCTGCTTCCATTTGTCTATTTGTACACTTTTGTACCTGTTTTTTTTTCCCCATCTTTTACTATGTAATGTTTCATATATTTCTAAAAGAAGGACATAATAAATTTGTAAGTTATAAAGAATAATAATAAAATGCACACCTGTGGACCTGCCACCCAGCCTACGAAATTGCCTATTACTCATAACTTTGAAGCCCCCATGTGGGCTTCTCTGATCTTAGTACTGTGCTTTCTCTCATCTTTTTTTCTGTGTTTACTCCTTGCTTTTCCTGAAAACTTTTTCATATTTTCTTTTAATATTCTTAAATGGTATATCATTTAGTTTTACTTGATGGTGAACTTTATAGTAATGACATTTTATATGATTTTTGTCTATGAGGATTTTTGTCATTTCTTACATAATTATCTGAAAGGATAGTGAGTTTCTTTATCATTTTAGACTTACCTCTATAAAATCAAACTGTCTGCAGTTGCTAGTTAGAACTAAAATATAGTGTTTTTTTTCCTTCTCTTTACAGAGCAGGCCAGAGTTCTATATTGAGTACTTATTTTGGGTCATGGTTATCAAAACATGCTGTAGTTTAAAACATAAAAAAAAATAAGATTGAATTGATGCTTCCTGGCACATTAAAAAGATAAAAGGCCATTATACTGTAAATTAAAATTCCAAACCGCCTTTTTGTTTTACTGGCATTAAAATTTGGTGAGCACATATAAACACACACGCTTCAAAGGAGCTTCATACTTGGGGCACCAGCAGTTCTACTCACTCCCATTACATGGCACATGGCTCTGTGAGCACTGATGACAAGGCATTTCTACTGGGCTCCTAGGATCATAAAAATAATTGTCAAAGAGAAGGCAGATTAGCTTTCAGGCTCATAATAGAAAAAGAGGTACTAGGAATTTGTGTCTCTGGTTGATAATTCCATCTTAAAAATGGAATTTAGGGACCAGCAGATGGTGTAATGGTTACATTGCTAGACTTCCATGTAGTAGACCACAGTTTGAGTCTAGACCAGGATTCTTAAAACACACTGGGTCCATGTATGTAATGCCCAAAATCCTGAGAAGAGAATGGAGGAGAGGGATTGTGGTGTGGTCATCCCTCCTTGCTTTCTGTGTCTCTGTCTCTCAGTCTCTCCAGCGAGTACATGCACCCTATAGCAAAAATCCCACCCCACCCCACCCCAAAAAAATGGAATTTAAACTTTCCGCTATGAGAGGGTCCAGTGCCACATTTGGAAGCTCATTGTCAGTGTCTCAGCATTGGTCAGGAATTGTTAAATCCTCATTATAGTTGCATGAGGTAGGCTGGCATATTAGCTCTTGTTTAAAGATCAGATAGCAAGAACCAAATTAAGTAATTTAGATGCAAACTGAATAAGGCAAATGTGATATTAAAACTTTTCAGTGACTAAAAGTACCATTAATTTGTTGAGGTAGTGCTGACATTGGTATTTTAGAATTTAATTTTTAAAGCAAAATTGTTGATTACAAGTAGCTATAACACACTGCTTTGTTAATAACTTTTCTTCTTTTAAATATTAGAAGTAAACTTTAAAATTTTGAAACATATTTTCATCTATACCTTTCTTTTTTTTAATTTTTTTTGGAGAGATTTTCGCTGTAGGGCGCGTGTGCTCGCCAGACAGACAGAGAGAGACATAGAGACAGAAAGCGAGAAATCACCCCCCAGGGGGGATGGTCACGCTGCAATCCCTTCTCCTCCATTCTCCTCTCGGGATCTTGGGCACGCACGCACATGCGCCCGGCGTGAGTTTTAAGCCACCGGGTCCAGGACACGAACCACGGTCGACTACGTGGGAGTCCAGCGACATAGCCATTGCGCTAACTGCTGGTTCCCTATACCTTTCTTCTTCATCACAAGAAGGATAGTTCTATTATCTAACCAAGTAATGTTTGTTTTGTTTTGGCCACAAACATAGAATACAAAGATTTTGGAATAGAATTCTAGTGATTATGTAATTCTTTGTTTGTTTGTTTTTGCCATAGGGCACATATACTCACCAGAGAGGGAAAAGAGAAGGAATGTGAGAAATCACCCCACCCCTAGGGGTGGGGTGGTAGATGGCCATGCCTCAATCCCTTCTCCTCCATTCTCCTCTTGGTATTTTGGGCATGCACACAAGCCCAGTGTGATTTTTCAAGTCCTGGGTCTGGGGCTTGAACTGCAGTCAACCATGTGAGAGTCCCATGCCTTAACTACTGTGCCACCTGCTGGCCCTGATTTTGTAATTCTTATTACTGTGGTCCTTATAAAACTCCCAGGAAAACATTTTGACAAATTTTATAGTCAGTTTTCATCTGCTCAAAGGGTAATAGAGATCACTGTAGCATGGAACAAATCTTAAAAAAATATTTGTTGAATGAATAAAATCATGTTTCAATAAAACTCATTTTACTGAGTGGTTTTCTGTTCACCAGAGAACTTCTAAGACACAGCCAGTGGCCCCCTATTTCCGTCACTTTCTAATACAATAAAATGATAAAACAGGAAGAGAATTGAAATATCCTTCAGGGCTTGTATTACTATCTGACCCACATCCCTCTCTTTTCAGTCAGCATCCTTCTTTAGTTTTGAACAAATCTGAGTGAGCCTTGAAAAGTGGGAATGATTATTTTCTTGGCTTGGTGTAACTAGGATTCTATCGAACTCTATGCTCATTGCTCCCAAGACAGTTCAGTGGTGTAAGTTTTTTGGGGAAGCCCACCAACTCAGTTACTTCCTGGCTTTAAGAGGACATATATTATAGGAATCTTAAGGATTCTATGTTGGATCAGTAAAGTTTTGTGTGTGTGTGTGTGTGTATAAAGATGAACCCCTACTGGGTTTTAAAGAATCTAACATGGGGAGAAACTCTAGAGATATTAGGAAGCTGTTCTATTTACAGTTCCTCATTCTTCCCATTTTTAAATGATTTTCTCTTTATTTAATAAGCAGTAACTTAAACACTGTGCTAAATGTCCTAGGGTCTGCCATTCGACCTAAGGTTAAGGAGCAGCAGCTGACTTGGCAAATTCCCATCCAAGATTGTTCTGATTTTAGAGCTCTGTTTTCCTTGTAAGAGAGTCTGGGACATGAAGCCAAGCAGAGAAGTTAAATGGGTGCGGGAGCCAGTGCAACTGGGGATGGTTAACAGTTGGAGGACAATATTTTTTAGGAAGTGGGAGAAGGGAAGTGGCAAAGGGCTTCTTTCTGGTTCTAGAGAGTCTGTTTGTATAGTAGCTTTAGAAGTAACCAATGACTTAAAAGCCTCTAAAAGCCAAAGCCCTATGTTGGGGCCAAGGTCTGCTCATATACTGGAGTGCCATGAAGGCGGAAATCGAATAGAATTCCTTTTGGGTATTATACCTAAGGGCAAAATCACTTGTTCCAGAGCATTATGTGCAACTTTCCAGAAAGGCTGGTGTCTAAGATTATGTACAAATCCATTTGGAATGCTCCTGTAATGACTTAAATTGTCCTTGTTGAGGGGCACAGGTGCAGCCCATCTCCATATAACTCATTCTCTGGCTCTGGGACAGGATCAATATTGTAGCCTTTTTTAACCCACATGCTTATAAGATGTGATATGTTGAGAAATCACATGGTAGAGAGGAATCCTGCCAAATCTTCATGTTCATTTGTCATATGATAAACCTACTCAGAAACTTATTTTAGTGTTCTTTTTTTAACTTACTTTTTTTCCTATTTTATTTTATTATATATATATTTTTTTCTCCCTATTTCTCACCCTCTGCTATTTCCTCCCTCCTCCCACATTATCTCAGGTGTCCACAGTTGTTTTCTATTCCCTCCCCCCCCCTTCCACATTTTATTGATTTAAATAGTTTCTTAAATAATCTAACTACTTTCAATAGCAAGTTCAGGGACCAGCAGTTGACGTAATGGCTATGTCGCTGGATTCCCATATAATCGACCACGGTTTGAGTCCCGGACCCGCTCTGAGTAGAATGAATATACTATAAAGTGGCACCTAGCTGATGCTATATAGCTTACTATGGTCATTAATTATATATTTTTTACTTTTTTTTAATTTCAAGAGAAGCAGTTTTAGTTTTAATAAATCAAAGAAATACTAAGGAACTATACTTAAAACTTAAAGCCAGAAACATGTTGGTATTCTGTTCAAATAGTAGGTACATGAACTTATTGGAAGCTCAAGACAGGACAAAAATCCTTAAAACCAGAAAACAAAGCCTAGAAGAAAATCAGCAATGTTTTAGTCAAAAGTCATAAAATTCTATTTCACCAGTTCAGTCTCATGTATTTAATCTATCTTCTGTTGTGGTTTGATCTTTCCAATTAAATTCTGGGATATAATATTCAACTCCAGACTTGTCCCCATGATTAAGTTACCATTTTCTTAGTTATTGAACTCTTATTTCTGTGTGACTGTATTTAATTTTCCTGGTATAGCACTCCCTGCAGAACTTCTTGGAGATCTGGTCTGGTGTTGGTAAATTATTTCAGGTTTTGTTTATCTAAGAATGTTCTTGTCTCTTCTTCCCATATGAAGGATAATTTTGCCAAGTACAGTATTCTTGGTTGCAATTGCTTTTTCCCTTAGCACTTTGAATATATTTTCCCACTCTTTTCTTCTTTGCATTGTTTCTAATGAGAGGTCCTCTGTTAACCTGATGGGATATCCTTTATAGGTAACTTGACGTTTCTCTCTTGCCAGACTTAGTATCTTGTCTTTGTCTGTGGTTTTGGTCAATCTGGCTATAATGCGTCTTGGAGAATATCTTTTTGGGTTGATTCTATTTGGGGTCCTTTGTATTTTGGGGACTGGGTCTTTGAATGACTCTCTAGGTTTGGAAAGTTTTCCTCAGGATTTCATGGAATAGATTGTCAATGTCCTTATGAGTCTCTTCCCGTTCTGGAATACCAATTATCCAGATGTTTGGACGTTTGATGGTATCTAGTATTGCTCATATATTATTCTAATTTTGGGGGGCAATTTTCTCAGTGTTCATGGTGGATTTTTCTAGGCTAGCTATTCTATCTTCTACATTTGAGATTTGATTTTCATTTTTTTTTTTTAAGAGTTTTTTTGCTGTAGGGCACCTGCGCTCGCCAGAAAGACAAGAGAGACAGAAAGTGAGAAATCACCCCACAGGAGGATGGCCATGCTGCATTCCCTTCTTCTCTATTCTCCTCTTGGGATCTTGGGCACACACACACACATACGCCTGCCATGAGTTTAAGCCACCGGGTCTGGGGCTTGAACCATGGTCAACTACATGGGAGTCCAGCGACATAGCCATTACGCTAACTGCTGGTCCATGAAATTCGATGTTCTGTATGATCTAGTCTACTTTTAATACTTTCAGGGAGGTTTTGACTTTCCTGTATTTTAGCCTTCATCTCTAACAGGTCCATTTGATTCTTTTTATGGCTTTTATTTTCTTTTTTTTATCTTTTAGATCTTGCAAGAATTTCTTCACCTTCTGAAGCTTGTCAGCTCCTTTCCCCTGCCTCTTTGGCAGTTCATTGTCTCTCTTCTCTTCGATCTCTGTGAGCTTTGTTACCATGAAAATTCTAAATTCTTTATCTGACATTTCCAAGAATTTCATCGTACTATCTGAGGATGAAGAGGAGTTATTATTTTTCCTCGGAGGAGAGTTATTTTCTTGTTTTTCCGTATTTCTTGTGACCCTGCAGTGATTTCTAGTCATCTGATGGATGGTGCATTTCTTCCTAATTCTTGAAGTTCAATCTGAGCATTCAGAGGCATGCAGAAGGAGGCATGCAATCTCTCTTCCATTCCATTTTCGCTCTTTGTGCATCAGAATCAGTGGGAATAGAGGAATATTCTGACCTTAATTGTATTCAGATGTTTAGATCCTGATCACTTGGACACATAGTATGTATGAGTAGAAATGAGTGGGGGAGACATTTCAGCAGAAAATCTTCATTTTAAGTCTCTGAAAGCAATATTTCACTGCTGAAATTTAGGATCTGTGTGGCATGTTCTTAATATTTTCTAAAGGAGATCTTTTCATGACCTGGGCATTTCTAGTAGCCTTACACTTCTCTAGATTTTGACCTTCTAAAAAACATAAGTTCTTCAGGTCAGTAGTAGAGGTTGTAAACAATCATCGGCCATGACCAAAAAAAAAAAAATTAAAAAGGTCATTAATGAAAGAACAGATACTTTTCCAAGTGGAAATGAGCTTGACCTTGACAACACCAAAGACTGTCATAGCCAGCACTTTCACAAGCTCCAACTTGTCACTCTAGGCCATTCATTTACTTTGCATTTTGCCTGAGTTCATGATCTCCCACATGCACTCACTACATGTGGAAAAAACATCTGTACTATGAAGTAGCTCTTCCAAATTGGTTGCATTGTTAAGATTTTTTTTTTGAGAGTTTTGTTTTTGTTCCCCCCTGCTATAGGGCGTGTACATTCGCCAGAAAGACAGAAAGAGACAGAGAGACAGAAAGCGAGAAATCATCCCCCAGGGGGAATGGCCACACCACAATCCCTTCTCCTCTATTCTCCTCTCGGGATCTTGGGCATGCACGCACACACACCCAGTGTGAGTTTAAACCACTGGGTCCGGGACTTGAACCACAGTCAACTACAGTTCAGAGACATAACCATTACGCTAACTGCTGGTCCCGTTAGGGTCATTTTTAACATACTTTTACCATTAACTTCAGTTTTTAAGGTATGGAACAATTTCAGATCTAGTCCCCCGACATTAGGGAACAAGTAGTAATTTTCCTTTGTATAACCAAATTCAAACAAACCTTGTACCATGCTTTTCTGTGTTTTAATTGCAAATCAGGACTTAACTTAAAACTACCATAGTTAGTCATGCATATGCCTTCCAATATGCAATTAATCTGTTTCTAGTTCCTCGCAAATTAAAAACTGCTTCAGTGAATATTCAGTGAATATCATTATAAATTTTATATATGTATAAAGGGCATGGCTGTATACTAAATACCTAGAAATAGAATTATTGGGTCAAAATTTTGATAAATATGGTCAATCCTCATTATTCCTGGATTCCATATATGTTTATTTGCCTCCTTGCTAACATTTGTTTGTAATCACCAAATCAGCATTTTTGGCATGTTTATGGCCATTTCTGGATATGCACAGAGCAGTTAGTATTTTGTCACCTGATGAACATGTTCCCAGCTAAAATGAGCAAGATGACACTCTACCATCTTGTTTAAGCTCTTATACTATTAATTTTTGCTTTTTGTTGATGATTTGCTGTTTAAAATGGTCTTAAGAATAGTATTGGAGTACTTCTTAGTGTTACAAAGTATAGAAAGGAGGTGGTTCCTAGGGAGAAAATGTGCATATTGGATAAGCCTCATTCAGGCACAAGTTATATTGATGTTGGCTGTGAATTCACTGTTAACAAATCGATAACATGGTACATCTAGAAAAAGGAAGAAGAAATTTACTGATATGTATATGAGGCTGCTCCAGAAAAGATATATGAAGCTATAGAAAAGATGGAAGATTTGTGGTTGATAAAATGACACCAATAGAAAAATACATAAAAGACAGCATCACTGTGAGACCAAAAGCCAAAACAATTTATAGGCACATTATCCAGGGCCCAGAAAATATTAAGCTCTTCTTGCTAGTGCTTTATTATTAAAAAAAAAAGCCCTGTGTATAATTAAGTACTTGTAAGAAATGTATATTAAATAAAGTTTCTTTAAGCAGAAACACACATAAAATAATTTATTGGTAAATTGTTGAAATGTTATGACCAGAGACTCACAGGGGTCTCTCTTTCCCCTAAGAGCAATGGCTCAGTGATTGCTAATTCAATATCACAATCTTACAGAACTTAGCTACTACAAATTGTGAGAATGTATTTACGAATGGTCATACTTCCATCGTCATTATATAAGACTCCTTCTAGCTAACGCAATGTTATTTCAAACCTTTCAATATCTGAAACCTGATACCGGAGTAATGGCATTTTGTTATTTTAATTTGCATTTCTTTTAGTATGAGTTATGTAGAACATTTTTTCATATGATTTAAAGCCATTTATATTTCCTTTTGTTCATATACTTTTTGCTTTCTCTTTGGTTATTTGTCTTTTTCTTGAGTTGTAGGAATCTTTATATATTAAGAAAATTAGCCCATTGTCTGCGCTATATAAATGCAAATATTTTCCCAAATTTGTCATTCATCACTTTATTTTGTTCCCCCATGTGGTAAAAGAAAATACTATAAACATTTTTAATGTACATTAATCTTGGCCATCTTTTATGGTCTCTGGGTTCTGTTATAATTTTAAAAGCCTTCTTTAAGAGATAATAAAATGTTTTAAGGGTTGTATTTGGTACTTGTGTTTGATCTTTTGTGGCCCTTTGGCATTTGTGAGGAATTTAATTTTCTTAATATGTCATACTAATTATAAATCTTTCTCTTTTTTAAAAAAATTATTTAATGGGAGAGTAGAGAGAGAGAGACACACCACACAGACAGACAGACATCCACAAGAGGGTCTCACTCCATGATCTCCTCCCAGTAGCCAGGATCATGGGCCTGAGCATTCACACTCAGCATGTACAGTATGACCTGGGAACTGAGCCCCACCTTCCATATGGCCTCCAGCACTGCTGAGTGTTGTCCCACCACTGTTCACCACAACTGGCTTTATTACAATTCTTTCTCATCCATGTTGAGTAAATTTCAGAGTAATAGAATAATTAAAGACCAGTAGGCTTTGGGATCCAAAAGACCAGCTTGAATTCCAATTTATGCCCTTATGAAAATGACCTGAGCTATGCTCCTTCCTTTCTCTGAACTTCAGGTTCCTCATCAGGTTTTGCTGAGTTCTGCTAGGAAAGATAATGGTTGGTACATGCTAGTTCTTCAACGTCACTTCCCCCTCTCTGCTTCCCGTAAGTCCTCCCCCAAAATATAATTTATTACATGAACTTGCATTATACATGAACTAAAAATGGTAAAATAGTTTCTTCTGGGAAGTATTCTATAATTTAAGTTGTAGATAATCCCTTCTAAGTTTTTGAAGCTAGCTTGAGCCAATAACTGATCACTATATGCTGACTTGAATTATTGGTATTAAAAACATGTCAGTATAGGGACCAGCAGAGCGTGTAGTGGTTCCTTTGCTGGTCTCCCACATAGCTGAATGCAATTTGAGTCTTGGACCTGGTGGCTTGAAACTTAGACGTGGCACGTGTGCTTGCTTGCCCAAGATCCTGGGAGGATAATGAAGGAGAAGGGATTGTGGTATGGCCATCCCTCCTGGGGAATGATTTCTCACTTTCTCTCTCACTGTATCTGTCTCTTTCTCTCTCTGGTGAGCACATACACCCTAAGGCAAAGACCTCTACCATGAGGAGGCCGCTAAGATAAGCAGCATTTTCTGTTGCTATGGAACAGAGATGATCTCTCTGTGGAATTAAACGAGTGAATGTCTGAATGAAGACTGGACATCTGACCTCGTCCTCTCCATCCAGCTCAGGAATGGGGCCCTGCATGTACCATCACATTCTTGGAGGAGGAAGTAGTATGTGTTCATCATGCATGCTTTGGAGATGAGATCATCTTCATCTGAGGATAGGAAGAGGGAGGATTTTTTAAAAACTGAATGACAATTTGGACAAGCAGTTGTTTTAAACTCTGAAGAGCCAGCTCTTTGCAGAACTTCTTGTCTGTGGTTTGGTGACAGAACTGGGGTTCTTCTGTATGGTTCTGAATGAATTCCTTTTCTCTCTGTCACAGATTTTCATATGAAACAAAGAGATAAAAATTAACTTCCTAGAAAGTTAGTAAGACATGAAATGCTTTGAAGCATGAGTCCTCAAGATAAGTAAAGTGGACATATCAACAGTAGTGAGAAATAGAACACTGAGGCCGAGTAATATTTCACTGGGATCTACAAGAGGGGAAGTATCATTTTTTGAGCACCTGCTCTGCGTCCAGAGCTGTAGCTGGCACTTTCATCTTCATCTGTATATTTTATCATCACGGGCATGGGTAATTTTTCTTTTACTTGTAGGTATTTTGTAGATTATAAGTTAAGGCATATTCTCAAAGATGTGTAGCTACTATATGCTGACTTGAATTATTGGTATTAAAAACATGTCAGTATAGGGACCAGCAGAGCGTGTAGTGGTTCCTTTGCTGGTCTCCCACATAGCTGAATGCAATTTGAGTCTTGGACCTGGTGGCTTGAAACTTAGACGTGGCACGTGTGCTTGCTTGCCCAAGATCCTGGGAGGATAATGAAGGAGAAGGGATTGTGGTATGGCCATCCCTCCTGGGGAATGATTTCTCACTTTCTCTCTCACTGTATCTGTCTCTTTCTCTCTCTGGTGAGCACATACACCCTAAGGCAAAGACCTCTACCAAAAAAAAAAAAAGTTAATATACTGCATCACCATTTTTTAAAGGGGAATATGGGATAATAAATGCTTGTGAAACAGTGAAGAATGAATTTCTAGACACTGAATTATTCAAGAACTCATAATCTGTGTATCTAAAAACTTTATTGGAAGCCCTTCAATATAAAAACAATTATTTGGTGAATTCAGTGGAGGCACCCTAATTTATCCTTTTGTGTATAAATATACAATAAATATGTATTATATATTCTGCAAGTAGGCTGTGTTATAGGGAGAACAATGCATTTTAGAATTATTAAAATTGCATTAAGAAAATAAAGTGCAGTGTTTTTATCTTTCATTTTATTACAAGATGACTTTATTTTCATGTATTTTTCTTGGCTAAGTTCTGAGCAGTTGCCAGCTTAGTATTTGGGACATAAGGGGGAAGTTACAATGTTAGAAATGCCTTAACTTTGTATTTCAGTACAACTCGTTGTTCCAGCTCCCGGGAACTTCAATAAGACTTGAGCGCCTTTGGTCTATTAGGCAATTTAGAATATCCCAGACCTTCCTCTAGATTTCAAGATTCTTGAAGTTCAAAGCAGATGTGTGTGGAAGAAAAAACATCTGGTGAAGAGAACTTGCTTCATTGCGTGACACTGCTTTCCTGCACTCTTCAGCAAAGCGTCTGTTGAGCAGGTTGGCAGGTTTGATAATTAATGATGAGGAACTGAGCCATGTTGCTAAGGAACTCAGTTTTGCCTCTTACTGCTTTCTTCTTCCCTCCCATTTCTGGCAAAGCCATTAGAGTCTAGGATCACTGATCACACAGTTGTGTCTCAATACAAGCACTTGTTTTCAGATTTAATTAGCTCAGGGATGTAAACAGATGGATGGCTTGGGAAAGAGAAGATTTAGTGTTGAGCAGTGTAATTTTATCATTAGGAACTTTTGAAATTTCTATTGGAAAAGCATATCAAAACTTTAAAAATGCCTTTAAAAACTCAGAATTTTCAAAGTATGTACTTGAAGGTGACGGAGTTTTGTGTGTATCCTTGTATGTTGCAAGAAGGACATTATATAGTACTAAAGGCTGATTTAGCAAGAATAGTAAGACACTCATGAGTACTTTTCTTAGATTCATCCATTGTTTTCATTTTCTCCTGTTTGTGTTTGTATTTGCTTTGCTTTGCTTTCCTTTCTGTTCCTTTCCGTTCCTTTCCTCTCTTTCTTTTCTTTTCTCTTTACTTCTTTTTGGGATGTTTTAGTTATCAATTCATGCTTTTGATATTAAAATGCTTTTCAAAAAATGTTCATTTTTTATTTCTTCCGAGAGTGACAGACAAATAGACAGACACTCCCAGGAGGGTCTTCACAACACCATTCATCCCCAGCTGTTCTGGATCACAGGCATGTGTGTGTGCCTTCCCAGTGTGTTCAAGGAGGTATCAGAACATGATCCCAGGACCTTTCCATGCGGGTCCAATTGCACCACCACTGGGCTGCGACTTGGCCACCCGTTTATCTTCTCATCCTCATTTCTTCCTTTCCTCTCTGCCCTCCCCCTCACCCCTCAACACACATTTAAATGTGAATTTAATTTTTCCTGGATTCTGTGGGAGCAGCTCTACTCCTAGTGCATTTCCTAAGAACAAGTCATTGTTCTGAGTAATCACAGTGTACTTTTCAAATTCATAATGTTAATATCGCTGCAACATTACTCTCTGATGCATAGTCCTTTGTCACAGTTCATCAATTGTCTCAATATTGCTCCTTGCAACTTGTCCTCTCAACCCCAGGACAGAATACAATTTAGGACAACACTTACTTGGTTGCCATGTCTCCTTTGAACAGGAATAGTTTTTCAGTTTTGTGGGTTTTTTTTTTATGACATTTTTGAAGATTTCAAAATTTAGTAGAGTGTTGCTATTTCAGATTTATTTGGTGTTTTGTCATTCAATTTTGTTTATGTGTGTTTGGCAGGAACAGTACAGAAGTGGTTTTGTACCTTACACTGTCTTGTTAAAAAATACATTAGCTTCCATCATTTCGTTAAGTTGGAGTTCCTCACATTTTTTCAATGAACTGTCACTTTCCCTTTTACTTAATAACAACTTGGTGGAGAGATAGTTTGAGATTTTATAAATAGCCTGTCCCTCTTCAAATTTATGCCCGTAAGTTTTAGCAACCACAGTGATTTTTCTAACTCTATTATTTCTCTGTATTTATTAGTTAGCATTCCATTGCAAAGAAGAGTTTTATCTTTTTCCCCACTTATTCGTTTAATTTTTTGGATTAGTATGGGCTCATTGGTTCTTACTTTATTTCATGGTTATAGTTCATTATTTCCTATTTCTTTTGATAAACACAGATTTGGCTAGTAGGAACTCTTTAGCCCTACTCCTAGGTCATTTTAATAAATCTTCATTCTTTGAGCAGTTCCTTACTGTCTGATGTAACATGATATTCTAGATTTATTCTTTAATTTCTCTGTCCCAGCTCTGGAGTAGACAAGAATCTTAGTTCCTTGTTATGGAGAATGATGTTTAGAAACCAAGACCTGGTGTGTGTGTGTGTGTGTGTGTGTGTGTGTGTGTGTGCACGCGTGTGCACGTTTATAAAAGAAACTAGGCAATGGAGTATTACATTTACTAATAATTGTATACAGTACGTATGAGTGTATGTATGTATGTGTTTAATGTTACAAGTTTCAAACAGTAGAGCATTTATTTCACATGTAATAATTATAAGTTTTGACAAGAAAGAAATACATTTTTCATTTCACAGTAAGTGGCATTACACAGTTTTGAGTACTAAATCATCTTGACATTTATGAAGGAGCAAATGGAAAGTAGGGAACTGAGTGTGTTAAATATAAAGCTATCTTTAACTGTTCTATTAAAAAACAAAGATTTATTTTCCATCCATGATCTGAATGTGCCTATTTGTGTTCTCTTTTATGGTAGTGGAATTTCTGTGGAGCCACACCACAGAGAGCATGTGTGTTGGATATATGTCAGCCCAGGATGGGAAAGCCAAGGTAAGTGGGAAAAACTGGGTCATAACCTGAAAACCTTATAGCCATTGCATAAACCTTCACCCAGCTAAATGGATATGGATGATTATTTTTTCTGCATCTCTTGGGCAATAGCTCTGTGATCTTTATAAGAATCTGATTATGAACAGTTCATGATCTCAAAGAAAAACAGCAGCTCCTGTTTTTGTTCTTGGTCATGAAACAAGGAGGAATGAGGAAAAAAATCTCCTCCCTACCCACATTTTGCTCCTCTTCTGCCAGTATAAAAAATTGGAAGAATGGAAATTGCAAAGTGAGAAGAGAAAGTGGGGATAAACCTGATGAGCTGACATGATGAGTGATTCTGTAAAAAATATGGGAGTAGATAAAGGAAACTGGGACAAAGTAAGGTTAACCCCTGGAAAGCGTTCCTCCATTTTGGTTGGCATAAGTGGCCAATATGATGCAAGTGTGAGCCAGCTCATCCCTGGTGTGTTCTGGTGTGCCCTGGCATGGTGTTTTTATGGGCAGAGTCGAAGTTACCCTATGTGCCACTTGCGGCACATGTCCCTTAGGGTCACAACAATCGCATAGGCATCTACACATCACTTCTTGAGTGACTTGACTTCTGGACTCATGATGATTGAGCTGGGGAGTAAGAAATGTAATTTGTGGATTTTATTTTATATTGGTCTCATGTTCTTGTTCATAAAACTTTGGAAACAGCTGTGGCATATGATGTTTACTTGGCATTAAAGTACTTCAATTGCAAAGCTGTGAAGTTGGGCAACCTCTTTTTAAAAGGAAGTGATTTATTTTGTGCATCGGGAATTATGAAAGAAGGAAGCTTCTGACATAAACCATCTGATATGGATGGAGTCATTAAAGAGTAAATGTAATAAGGAATAGTTTATTGCTTATTTTTCATAAAATACCCATCTAAATTAACCTCTGTGTGTCAGTGTTAAGAGTATTGTTTTGGACAAGGATTGGCTCATATTCATGAAACTATCACAGAGATCCCTACCACCTTCTTCGTTTCATTCTCACGTGGTACAATATTCATATTGTCTGAGTATACCTATTTTATCAGAGACTAAATAAAGATCACTTTGTTTAATAATTTATAGAAAAGCAAATTTTAATTGCCTATCTTAAAAGATGATCTAAGTGTTTAGAGCAGTACTGTCTAATAGAATTTTCTGTGACTGAAATGGTCCATCTTTGTTGTCCAACAGAATGACCACTAGCCCTATGTGACTTTTGAACACCTGAAATGTGACTACTGTGGTGGAGGAATGAAGTTTAAATTTTACATAATTTAAATATTTGTGGCCATGTATGTGGTTAGTGGCTACCATATTGAACAACACAGATGTAACGAATGAATGGAAAAATAGTTATTCGAAAAATATTTCGAAAATATTCTTTCCTACTCAATGTCAGAATAGTTCCCTAATGTAAAACAAGCCTGCTAAGCTCCAGGACTCTTTGCACAAGAATGGCTTGCAGCCATTTAAGTTTTCCTCTCCTTACATGTTTCTAAACTAAGATTGCTTTTTAATAAAAGATCATGTATGAGGTATACTTTAGCACCAAAGCCAGTCTGGTGGAGTATGATCATGTTACTAAGTCCTTAGTGTGGAAATGTTATCATTGCTGATGGTCTGTGGAATACAACTTGCAATTTAAAATGAAATATGGATAGTGAAGAGAGTAAAGAGTCCTGCATTGAGCTCAAAGATACGTGGTCTCCAGTTGTATTATTTGACAACTGTTAGATGTGTTTTTCTTATTTAGTTCTGCCTCATCTGGAGGCAGAACTAGAGAGTTGAAAGACACCTCTCTGAGGCATGGTGGCCTTTTATCAAATGCAAGGCAGTTGCAGCAGAAAGCTGGGAAAAAGTGAAAGATTAAAAAGAAACCTCTCTCACCCTTCAAGATGTACAGGGCCTTCAGAAGCAGCAAAGCAGTTGCTGAATGCTGGTACCCGGGTGGCAAGGTAAAGAAATATTCCATGACACAAAAATCTCAGGGAGGTTATGAATAGCATAAAG
Organism: Tupaia belangeri chinensis; assembly: GCF_000334495.1. Lineage (NCBI taxonomy): Eukaryota > Metazoa > Chordata > Mammalia > Scandentia > Tupaiidae > Tupaia > Tupaia belangeri. Next base: position 8,544,673 of record NW_006159565.1, read on the forward strand.
AATTCCTTAGCAATGTAGGAAGCCAATGGCTGGGCTTTAAACAGAAGAAATCTGCCATGGTTAGAATGATGATAGCTGGGCTATATGAACAGAGAAGTCTCTGGAGTCTCAATAGGATTCAGATCCCAAATCTTACATAGGGAAATTTCTGATTCAGACACTAGCAGGTGTGCCATTTTCTTAGGATAGCTATTATTAATTAAAAATATTATTTGCTCCCCTTTTACATGCAATGTCTGTCATATAATGAAAATTATGAATTCACTGAAAAAGTAGGAAACTATGATTTGCACTGCAAACTAGTGAATAGTGGGAACCAGCAGTTAGCATAATGGCTATGTTGCTGGACTCCCACGTAGTCGACCGCGGTTCGCGTCCCAGACCCGGTGGCTTAAAACTCACGCCGGGCACGTGTGTGTACGTGCCCCAGATCCTGAGAGGAGTAATGGAGGAGAAGGGATTGTGGCGTGACCATCCCACCTGGGGGGTGATTTCTCACTTTCTGTCTCTCTGTCTCTGTCTGTCTGGCGAGCGCACGCGCCCTATAGCAAAAACCTCTAAAAAAAAAATCTAATGAAAAAAACCTAGTGAATAGTTTACTCACACATGATTCAGATGTTATAATTAGCAGAAGACAGTAAAATAATTATAACTATAAAACAAAAAAAGTGGAATTGGCATAACTGAAAAATTAGAAAAGAATTAGAAAGAAAGAATTTATTTGATGAGTTTAACAGGGGACTGTGATGAAAAATATGATTAGTGAAGTGAGAACCACTAAAAATTTGCTCAAACTTAAGCACAAAAAGGAAAATGAACTTAAGCCACTAAAGATAATGTTGAAAAACTGTTGGATTCTGACAAATAGTTTAAAATATGTGCAACTGAAATTATACAGTGGTAAGATTTTATATTGTTTGTGAATAGTATAATAGTGTTTGAAGGTAGATTGTGGTAAGTTAAGGATTCTTATTTAATCTCTAGAGTGACATATTTATATAATAATAAAGTTATAGCTATAGCTGAAAGTTATAGCTGATACAAGATATTAAAAAAAAAATACGTGGCCCAAATATAGGAAGCAATGGAGGAATGGAAAAGCAAAGAACATGAGTCAAATAGAAAGAAAGATGGAAAAACACTTAATTTTAACCATATCAGTAATTACACTAAATGTAAGTTTACCAAACACTCCATTTAAAAGGAAGAGATTTCCAGAATGAATAAAGAACACACCACCTAATATATGCTACTTATAAGAAATGAACATTATATAGAGAGACTTGGACAAAATTAATAGTAAATGTGCACCTTGCAAGCATTGAGCATCAGAAAGCTAGTGTGATTATGTTAACATCAGATTTAGAAGATATTATGATATAAAGTAGGACATTGTATGATCATAATATAGTCATGATCATAATATAGTCAATTGATAAAAAAAGACATAAACATTCTAAATGTATAGTATTCTGTGACAGCCTTCATTGTTTTCTCTTCTTTTGATAACTCCCTTTTGTGTACCTTTTAATATAATGAAAATATATCTGAATCATAGGATGAAATTAAAAGATTAAAGAGAAAGTATATCTGTCAATGTTTTATGATAGAAAAGAAAGTTTGAAATATTGGGTCATTGGAAAAGTGATGAGTCATTTTCTGATGGAAAAACAGAAAAATACTCCATGACTTTTCCAACAACCCAATAAATGAGGTAAGTTTCCATCTTAAGAAGATTTAAGGAAAATCAATACAATATATTTCAGAGAAACAAAAGAAAAAATTACTGTAGAAAGCAAATAAAAAGAGAAAACCAACAAAGTCAGAAATTGATTCTTTGAAAAACATTAGTAAAACTGGTAAAACTCTAGAAAGAATGATCAGGAAAGAATGAGCAAAGACACAAATTACCAGTCTCAACATGGGTCAGCCTTGTGGCTCCAGCAGTTGGGCCCTGTGCATAGGGAGCCGGATTCCACATGGCTGACTGTGGTTTAAATCCCAACCCTGGAACTTGGAAAAACATGCTGGTGTGTGGTCTGTGTGTGTGTACCTTATGTCCTGATGGGATGGAGAACTTGAGGAAAATGTATTACATGATGACCATACCCCATGTGGGGATACTTCCTCTCTCATTCTCTCTGATGAGTATTTGTGTCCTCTGGTAGTGGGAAGAGAGCGAGGAAGAAAGAAAGAAAATATCAATGTAGGATCACAGACTCTACAGACATTAAACGGATAATTTTACTGATAGATTCAGCAACTTGGTGAAATTTATAACTGCATTGAAAAAAAATTAACGAATTAAACACAAAACAGAAAAACTGAATAAGAAAAAAAAAATTTGCAAATCATGTAATTGGTAAGGGACCTGCATACAGAATGTATAGAGAATTCTTGTAACTCAATTCTTATAATTCAGTATTTTACTGGAATTTGTAACCGGTTCAGTAAAGCAAGTAAAGAAATTAAAACAAAAGTTGGAAAGGAAGTAGCAACAACTGTAATTATTTTTAAATGACATGGGCTGTATCTAACAAAAAATGTGCAAGACCTTTCTCCTGAAATTGCATAAACCTTACTGAGAGAAATAAAAGAAAACTTAAGTAAATGGAGAAATATACCATGTTCATGGATTGGAAATCTCAATGATGTTAAAGTAGTAATTTTTTTTTCCTAAATTCATCAATTGATTCAAATCAATCCTTATCAAAATTCTAGCAGATATTTTCAAGTAAGAAAATTACTAATGGAGGTGAAATTTTATATGGACATTAAAAGAACCTGGAATCACAAAATCAACTTTAAAAAATATCAAAGTTCTAAGACTTACACTACCAGACTAGAACTCACCATAAAGCTACTATAATCAAAGCAGTATTCCCTGAAAGAAGAAACAATCCTAACTTCATGTTTGTGTTGATATGAAGTAGGAATATCTTTTCACTCTTCTGTAATTTCACAGCATTCTAGGGAAGGAAATCACCAGATTTACTGATGTAGCAGGGTCCACCAGACACTGCAAAAATTATCAAAACATTATCTCAAAATAGACATGGGAATGTTTATCTCAAGGAACCATATTTATCCAGTGTGGATATTCAGAATAATCACTAGCAATTTGAATGCTGTTTATCATCAGATAAAACAGTTGTTTTTACAATAAAGATTTTAAAAATAAATAATGCACTATACATTCAACAACTTTAATAAATTATTTTAAAACATGAAAGGGAAAATTTGGTGGACATTTGTATTTCCTAATTGTTTATATATTTTAAGCTTTAGTTAAAATCTACATTTGTTATTATTATCACACAAGAAAGAGAGACAGAGAGAGATAGAGAGAACAAGCACATTCTCAGCAGGGTTACACCACACCTGTCAGGATTTTGTGTGAGCTCATACGCACACATACACACATACACACACACACCTCTAGTGATTTGCAACTTGCTGGAGTTGGGATTTGTACTGTGGTTTGCCATGCAGAATCTGGGTCCTAGTGTATAAGTGTTGCTCAGTGGGGCCAGCCTTCTACCATACCTTTAGAAAAAGCCAAAGACATGGGACCAGCAGATGGCACAGTGGTTTTAATCCTGGACTCCCATATGGCTAACTGTGGTTCAAGTCCAGAACTAAGTGGCTTGAAAGTTATGCCAGGCATGTGTACATGAATGCCCAAGATCCCTGGAGAAGAAAATATTGCAGTGTGGCCATCTCCCCAGGAGGTGATTCTTCACTTTCCCTCTCACCGTTTCTGTCTCTCTCTCTCTCTCTGTTTCTCTGGCAAGCCCATGTGCCCTGCAAAAATCTCTTTAAAACAAAAAGACTTTATGTTGATAATTGAAGCCAGGCACAAAAGAGTACTTAGTAAATTATTCCACTTATATGAAGTTTCAGAACTGGCAAAACTAAAGTATGGTAAATCCAAATCTTAATTGCTTTAAGAAAGGGGTAAGGAGAAAGTTGTAGGATAATAAAAAATATTCTATATTTAAAATTTTTAATTTAATTCTGGTATCATGGGTATACAGATGGTCAAAAGTGGACTGGATCCATGGTCTAGTTGTGAAGGGAACTGGATCCCACATGACCAACTGTGTGGTTTGAATCCCATTGTGAGGATCTTTCTCTCTCTCTCTCTCTCTGGGTCTGTCTGTCTCTCTCTGGTGTGTGCCCTCACAGGGGAAAGTCATCAGATCCTTTACTTAACATCTATGCATTTTAATGTTCTCAAGTTATACTTTTTTTTTCTTTTATTTTTGCTATAGGGTGTATGCTCTTATCAGTAAGAAACAAAGAGAGAGAGATGTTGCGGGGGAGAGTGAGAAATCACTCACAACCCCCAGGGGACATAGCCACACTAAAAGCCTTTTTTCCAACAGTCTGCTTTTAGGACATTAGGCACACATGCCTAAAAACGTGTTTTTCAAACCAGTGTGTCTAGACTAGAACCACACCATCGGCCATATGGGATCCAGTCACCTTAGCTTTCACACCATACTTTTTTACTTGTTGTAAGTCTTTTTAAAAGGGGCCAGGTGGTTGAATGTATGGAAGAAAATGAAAAGAAAAAAAAATTTTTTTAAATAAAAGGAAAAAAAAAGAAAGGACCAGCAGGAAATATGGTGGTTAAAGACTCTGGATTCCCACATGGCTGACCATGGTTCTATTCCAGGACCTGGTGGCTTTCTCACTTCCTCTCTCTCTCTCTCTCTCTCTCTCTCTCATTCTCTTCCTCTCTGGTAAAATTTAAATAAGTTGATAGATAAGTTAAATAAAATAATTCTTTTTAAAAAATTATATTATTAAGACCATGTATTAAAAAAGGCAGTGACATGTAATGATTCAGAGAATGGACTTTGGAGTTAGGCTTGGATTTTGATTCTGGAACCCCTGCTTTACAACCTGGAGCAGTTTACAGCTCTGACTCTTAGTGCCCTTTTCTTTCTTTCTCCCCCTCCCTCCCTTCCTTCCTCTCTCTCTCTCTTTCTTTTTTTGTTTTGTCATAGAGCACACACACT
>NW_006159565.1:8549718-8574421 GCF_000334495.1 Tupaia belangeri chinensis
GAGAGAGGGGAAAGAGAAATCGCCCATTAGGAGTGCTGGCCATACTGCAGTCCCTTCTCCTCCATTTTCTTCTTAAGATTTTGATCATGTACAATGTGTCTAGCATAGTTTGAGCTGTTGGGTCTGGTACTTGAACCATGAAGTCAGCCATGTAGGATACAGCTGCTTTAACCACCACGCCACTAGCTGGCCCCAGTTATTGTTTTTGTTTGTTTGCTTGTTTTTTAAGAGAGATTTTTGCTATAGGGTGCATGTGTTTGCCAGAGAGACGGAAAATGAGAAATCACCCTCCCCGGGGGGATGGTCACACCACAGTCCCTTCTCCTCTAGCCTCCTTTTGGGATTTTTAGCACACATGCACATGCTCCCAGAGTGGCTTTCAAGTCTCTGGATCCAGTACTTGAACTCTTGGCCAAACAGAGTCATCCATGCAGAGTTCAGCAACATAACCATTATGCCTTTTGCTGGTCCCCTAGTGTTCTTATCTTTAAAGCAGGAATACTACTGTGTTTTGATAGCATTCTGAAAAATAATTGAATAGTTTATGAAATTCATGCCATAGATGTTAGGTTAATCATGATGGGTGCTGGTGGCAGCAGTGGTAGAGGAGGAAGTAGGAATTACAGAGTGTCTCTTAGGGCCATCATACCTCTTGGCTCCATACTCCCATTTATCCTGCGCTTAGACTCCCAAAGGTATATTTACATTGACTATGACAAAAACAGTATCTCCTGGGTTTTCATCCTGCTCTCCTGGTGGACATGGTAGTGGCTATTGCATTTTCTTTTTTTTTTTTTTTTTTTTTGAGAGGTTTTTGCTATAGGGCGTGTGTGCTTGCCAGCCAGACAGAAAGAGACATAGAGACAGAAAGCGAGAAATCACCCCCCAGAGGGGATGGTCACGCCGCAATCCCTTCTCCTCCATTCTCCTCTCGGGATCTTGGGCATGCACACACACGCGCCCGGCGTGAGTTTTAAACCACCGGGTCCAGGACACGAACTGCGGTCGACTACGTGGGAGTCCAGCGAAATAGCCATTACGCCAACTGCTGGTTCCCAGTGGCTATTACATTTTGATAAAACATAACTTTAAAACCAACAGATGAATTCAGAAGGTAGAAAAACAGACACTCTTCCCCCAAAAACTCTGTAATTTAGGCCAGTATAATGGTGGAGGAGACTTTTCAAAAAGCTGTCTGACTGGAAGTCTACCTGTTTGATGGCATCACAACTTTTTATTTTAATGAAATCTGAGATTTATCTGGAACATTTCTGTTAAGATCACCTAACCAGATAACATTATTTTTTAGAATAGGAGGGAGAAATATTATCTACTATCCACTGTTAAATTTCCCTTGTGTGAACCTTGGACACATGCAGTCTTCTTATATTCTGCTGTGCATCAGACAGCAGCACAAACTGACCACAAGTTTCTTAATGTGTGTACTCTATGGCAGAAACTGAAAGATTATAAGGTATAAAAGCATGAAAAGCAACTGTGGATGCTAGAGACAGTGAAGGAGGAAGGTGGACAATGGGTGTGTGGGAAGGAGGGAATCAAGGGGTTAAAAAAAAACATTTAACAGACATGAAATGGAAAATTATCTGTTAATGTTAATGTATATGGTAATATCTTTGGCATATTAAATGCAATGTATGTTGTATGCTGGGTAAATGTACAGTGATTAAAGGTTAAAAAAAGAAACAAAAAGAAAAACAACCATAGACCAAAAAAGGGGGGGGGGATTGTCCACACTGTTATATTAGTGAGTATCCCCACTTGTCTCAAGTTTCTTAAAGGCACTTGAGTTCCTTGCACTGAATGGATTTATTGGACCATATAGACTTATTGGTGCTTATGGATTTATTGAACTGTGTGTTAGATTTATCAAGTACCATCTAGATACCACATTTTAACTGCTTTTGATAATCTACTTTTCATATTATTCAACAATGAAAGGAGTCTGATCCCTGGCAATAAGCCAAATGCCACAGAAGAGTAGGTTAGATACTCTCAATAAGCTATGCACTAAGAAAACATCTCAAATAGCTAAATTTGTTAAGTGTACTATGGACCACAAAGAAACATAGCTAATCAGTGATTTTACTTGTACCTTTTAAGTTTGCCCAGAATTTCAAATGTAGAAAACTGTGTTTCTTTTCCATGCTGTTAGAGCTGCCAGGAGCATCCCTTTGGGTCTATTTTGAAAGTCCTTTAAACAAACAGGAGAGGATTACAGAAGATTGAATATGTGAAAAACAAACTTTAAGGCACAAGTTTCTTCAGCCCCAAGTTAATTTCTAAGTGTAGTTGGTAATTTTATTTTTACCTAATTAGTCTTACGCCATCAGTTTCTTACAAATGATTCATTCGACATTGCTCCAAAGCAATAAATAGAATAACTACAAAGAGGGAATTCACGGTGTTGGCAAGAACATACGTCTTCTCAGAGGTATGAACCATATTTATCCAAATAAATCTCATTTTAATCATGATGTAGGGTTAGATCTTTGCAAAGATAAATATCTATCACCTTGACTTACATTCCTTCTGTGTTAGTGGAGATGAAATGAATAAACTTCATTTCTTCTTATAGCTGCGTGAAAAATAATGAAAACATTATTTCTTGTACCTTTACATAGTTAAATAGTTATCAGTCACAAATGTGACCTTAACGTTAGAATGTCATGTAGTTACCGTCTAGTGCCCAACATTTTAGGTAAATGTGTTCCTTCCCTGGCAGATGTCAACCTGCTGTTTACTCATCATGACATGTAAATGAGACAAGTGTGCTTAGAATGATTGACCTTATTAAGTAACAATTACATATGATGTTTTCTCACTTTTGATTGAGAAGCAGTAGACAAACTATGAATGGAATCTTTTCTTGTTTTGTATTTTTTTTTTTTAATCTTAAGACAAAAAAGGCTGAAATCTTGGTCATGTCATTATTTTATACTACTTTCCTAACTTGAAACAAGGTATTTGTTTTCCTTATTGTAAATATGCAGGTTCCCTCATTCATTTTGTATTGTAACAACTATTACTACATTGTTTTATGGAATACATGAGTGGAATGGAATCTAGCATACAGGGTATGTGGAGATATTTATGGCCTTACAGGGCCAAGAACACGTTCGGGTTTTGATAGATATGTCCTCTGTGAGTGACAGGTTAAAGTTGAGGGTAAAAATTTGAATCAAGATAGTTATTTGGTCACAATATTTTGTCCCCTCCATCTTTCTCTCCCAATAACCCTCAGACTTGATGTCAAAAGCTAGATTCAGGGAACCAGCAGTTAGCGTAATGGCTATGTCCCTGGACTCCCATGTAGTCGACTGCGGTTTGCGTCCCGGACCCGGTAGCTTAAAACTCATGCCGGGCGCATGTGCGTGCGTGCCCAAGGTCCCGAGAGGAGAATGGAGGAGAAGGGATTGCAGCGTGACCATCCCCCCCCGGGGGGTGATTTCTCGCTTTCTGTCTCTATGTCTCTCTCTGTCTGTCTGGCGAGCACATGAGCCCTATAGCGAAAACCTCTCCAAAAAAAAAAAAAAAGCTAGATTCATCAAATTAGCTTAAATTTTTTTGATGTAAAAAACTTTTAAATTATATAAAATACAGATTTTTACATAAAAATGCTATGCAAGATTTAAACATTTTAAATTTTATACGAAATATGATTTTTCCCCTCCATATTTATTTTTCTTTCCAATGAGATCAGAATATTTGAAAACACTGGGGCCCACACCCTATGTGGCAATGTAGAAAGTAGATTTTGAACCCTATGACAATTCTTCTAGAATTATATTGGGTTGTCAGAAAAGTCATGATGCATTTTTGCATAGAAAAAATATGTCACAACTTTTACGACAACCCAATATTTTTATTCCAGTGCCATTCATTTAACTAATACAGTTTTTGTCTTTTTAAGTTTTCATCTTGGAGTGTCCATTCTGTTTAATCCCAAGAATTAAAATTACTTTACAATAGTTATGGCATATGGCTTTTATGTCCTATGAGTAAAGCAGTACTATAAATTTGTGAAAACTTAACATTTTTGTATTAACCAGTTGAGACATTTGGCTATGGTTGAGCTATACTCTGTATTTACATTCCTTTCAAACACTTCTGGATGTAATAAGTGGTAGGTACTGACCATTTACTTTTATGCTCTTGAGCTGTCATCACTGTACTGTACATGTTTGGACTATACTGTCTGCTGCAGTGTTGAAGGGGTAAAAAGAAACCCAATTTAGGATAAGGGTTATATTAACACTTTGCTATTAGGAGATACTCAAAGTACTTAGAAAAAGCTTTTCTGTCACTTGAAATAAAAAAATAATGTTATTTTAAATGTGCTTCCTATAACAGATAAGAAACCCAATTAATTCCCTGATTTCTCCCACCAATAGCTTGTGTGGATATTACAGTACAATTTGAACAGTTAGAGTCAGCTGTCATGACTTACAGGTAGCACCATTGCTTGGAAGGTTGAAAACTGCATGGAAAGCATAGGTTCTATTCCTAAGACAACCTGAAGACACTGGGTAGCTATAATTCTAGTTAGTTGGGACAGGTGTAGGAGGACTTTAGTCAGCAAAACCCTGTCAAAAATACTTACCTCTGTCTCTCTTTTTCTCTCTCTCTCTTTACTACTTCTTTTAAAAAAATTTACTTCTTCCATGAAGGAGGCACACAGAGAGACAGACAGAGAGTTACCCTCAATGGGTAACTCACACCACTGTCCACCCCTAGCTCAGCCAGCCTAGCTCATGGGTGCATGTGTGTAGAGAGGCATTGAGACCAAATCTGGAACCTTTCCATATGAGTCCAGCAACAAAGAGCAGTACATTACCACTGCCCTTAGGAAAGAAAATTTTGAACAGTTAGAGCCTACTGACTACACTGCTCCATTAAGAATGTTTAGCTGCACATTTCCTGGATGAAAATTAAAGTTACTGGGGCTGTCAGGTGGCATGGTGGTTAAAGGTACTGGACTCCCACGTGGCCAACCGCAGTTTGAGTCCGAGACTTGGTGGCTTGCATTCTCACTTTCTCTATTTCTCTCTCTCTCTCTGATCAAACTGGAAAATAATAATAATAAATAAAGTTAAATAAAAAATAATTTTTAAAAATGAAAGCTGCTGGCAAAGCAGTCTTTTAATAGGTAGTAAATAATTAGCCCCACTAACCCTTGAATAAAATATCCCAAATTTGTACAAACTTCCAAAGAAAGCATCACAGTTAGGCAAGAAGACTTGGTCGTTAGGGCAGTGACCTCTGAGATACAATGATTTCCTGAATCTTTCAGATTATGTCTTTGTTCAGTAGGTCATATTAGCAGACAAATTTATAATACTTTATAACACTTTTAACAGATCTAACACTTCTAATTTATAACACTTTTATCATCAAAGGTGACAAAAATACATTTCTTCTTAACCTCAGTTAACTAGTATTAGAAAAAACAAGGATTTATTGGAGTAGCTAGTGATGACCAATTGGGAAGGAAGCCATACTTATTTGGCATTGAGATTTTAGTTTTTTTTTTTTTTTAATTACTTTACTTAGTAGTAGAATTTTGATAAAGGAGAGTAAATCATTTTTTAAAAAATGAATTATTAAACAGATACGTCTGGGTACTCTGAATATCCCAGCACTTCTCTGGGGACATAATAATAATCAAAGAACACAGGAATCCCTGTACTTATGGGCTTAAACGCTAGTGGGAAAAAAGTAAACAAGGTAAGTAAAGCATGTGTTATGTTTGTGGTAAGTGATAAGAAAAGATGTGAAGCTGAGAAGTGATTAGGAAGTATGGGGGGTTCCAATGTTATGCAGGCCTCACTGAAAAGATGACATTTGAGTAAATACTGTAAGTCTTGCAAGAGCTGGGCAAGGATATTCCAGGCCTTGGAAACAACAAATGCAAAGGACCTCAAGTAGGAGTGTGTCTGGTGTTTGGGAAGGAACAGTGAGAAAGCCAGTCTTAGTGGAGTTGGAATAAGTGGTGGAGATCATTTAGTTTGCTACTGGTTATTGTTAGGATTTTGACTTTTTCTCAGAGATGGGAGTCATTGGGGGGATAAATGGGCAGAGGAACAACATGATGTGATTTTTTTTTTTTTTGGAGAGGTTTTTGCTATAGGGCGCGTGTGCTCGCCAGCCAGACAGAGAGAGACAGAGAGACAGAAAGTGAGAAATCAGCCCCCAGGGGGGATGGCCATGTTGCAATCCCTTCTCCTCCATTCTCCTCTTAGGATCTTGGGCATGCACACACAAGCACCCGGCGTGAGTTTTAAGCCACCGAGTCCAGGATGCGAACCATGGTCAACTACATGGGAGTCCAGTGACAATAGCCATTACGCTAATTGCTGGTCCCCATGATCTGATTTTTAAGAAGTGACTCCATCTTCTACAAAGGTGTTGAAAACTGCCACTCAGCTAGATGAGAATAATGACTTGGATAAGAGCATCAGCTACACAGGTGATGAGAAACAATTGGCTTCTGAGTGTGTTTTAAGAAGGCACCAACAGGATTTGCTGGTTAATTGAATGGAGAGATTAAGGGAAATAGGTAAGATAATGATGACTTTTCCTGGGCTGTGGAAGAAAGTGAAAGGCAAGAAGACTTGAGGGGAACTACCAGGAGCTCATCTGGGGACTTGTTAATTCTGAGATGTCTTTTAGGCATTGAATGGTGCTGCCCAATAGGTAGTTGGATGTGTGTGTCTGGGATTCAGGAGAGAGGACTAAGCTGGAGATAATACATTTGAGAATCTCACCATATAAATATGTTTTTAAACTATAAGACTAGATGAGATCCCCAGGATAATGAACAGGAGAAAAGAATCCTGAAGAATCCTGTAGTTATCTGTTGGTGAATAAGCCAAGGAGATGGATGAGTTTTGATTATAAAGGCCAAAGAAAGTCAGGCAAGAGCCTTATGGTAGTGCATTAGTAAAGTGTGACACTCTGCAGGCATTTTCACTTGGGAAGGTTCCTGGTTCAAGTCTGGAAACCTCCATGAGTACTCCAAGTGTGTGCCCCCCTATGATCTGGGGCTGGCTGAAGGCTGGAGGTAGACTGTGGCATCAAGTTCTGGTTAAGGATACTGTCTCTCTGTTTCTCTCACTCGTGGAAGAAATAAATAAATCAACAACATTAAAGAAGGCTAGATGAATGTGCTATCCTAAAAGCCAAGGAGTGTTTCAAAGAGAAGAGTATGATTAATTTTATCAGGTCCCATTGCTGGGTCTACTGAAATTAGCTCTGAGAATAGACCACTGGATTTAGTACTGGAAGTCACTGTTTATCTCAATAAGAAGGGTTGTAGTGGAATGGTCAAAGCAAAATTTGATCATAATTGAAAGATAGAATGGAAGGAAAGAATTTCAGATAATAAGTACGGACAATAAAGAGAAGTAAAGGTGGTGTAATTAAAGGTAGGTCTAGAGAGCTATCATTTTGACCTCTTTTCCCAATGTAACCAGATGTTCTACTTTATATCTCAACACTTCAAAGATATTTGCTACAAAATGAATAGAAGGAAAATCGGGCCAACTATTTAGTCCCGGGATACTCCAACATTTGTGGTTGGAAGGATGAGGAAGAACCAGAAAGAGAAACTGAGATTCAATTGTGGATGAAATAAAAGGGAGATTTCATCACATTCTTTGTACTAGTTTCAGATACAGCTGGAAGGAAAGGAAGGCATTTTTTGGTGTTTGAGATGAACTGGCTTAAAAAGAATCACACATATTTTTCTTTTCTTTTTCTTCCTTTTTTTTTTTTTTTGAGAGGTTTTTGCTATAGGGCGTGTGTGCTCACCAGACAGACAGAAAGCGAGAAATCACCCGCCAGGGAGATGGCCACACCGCAATCCCTTCTCCTCCATTCTCCTCTTGGGATCTTGGGCACACACGCACACATGTGCCCGGTGTGAGTTTAAGCCACCGGGTTCGGGACTCGAACTGCAGTCAACTACATGGGAGTTCAGCGACATAGCCATTACACTAACTGCTGGTTCCAGACACACATTTTCCTTGATTGCAGAATGTCTGAACATTTCTGTGCTCATGTGCCTATTCTCAACATTGGGGTAAGGTGGAACAAGTGAGACATATGCCCATGCTCCCTTTTTTTGGGGGGGAGTATCTCCTAGGACCCACCAAAAGTCATCTTCTTAAATGTTATCTAGATCTCATTGCCATGTGCCCTGTAGCAAATTGAAATAACAATAATAATAATGAATAAAATTAAGTAATTAAAAAAAAGAGTTCTTTGGCTCTTTGGCCTGTTATGTCTGGTCAGATCAATAAATCGGGAAACAGATTATTTTGACAATGAGAACTTTCTTCAAAGAGGTTGCTGATGGTTTTTATCTTTACTCTTCCCAAATTCCTCACTGACAAATCCACTGAGATTCTCAGGAAATAGCCCATTACACAAACACTTTCACTTTTTAGGATAGTTTATACATTAGCTTTGCATTACTTTTCAAATGCAAAATGCTCTTTTGAAACTATGGTAAAATCCATGTTATAGTTTATAAACCAGAAGACTGTAACTGGCATTTTGGATTTTCTCCTAATATGAATCAGGATTTCGAGACCTCCTTACTAGGCTTTCTGTGAAGGAAACTGGGCTCTCTTTACCAAGAACAGCGTGACCTTACAGACCCAGAGGGAAACCCCCAGCATCTGTGCAGGGATTGGGGTCAGTAGTATAGTCTATGAGGCTCAGCTAGCTCATCTCCTCTTAGCTCAGCACCTCCTGCCCCTCAGAAAAGAATTGTCTGAGATACTATGCTACTTATCTAAGGTCTTACAGCTACAAAGTGGTAGAGTTAAGATTCAGACCACACAATCTTAACTCCAGAACTCAAGCTCCTGATCACTTAGTTGATAGAGGTGATGAAGCTGGGGATATACATTGTGGAATCCTAGCATATAAAAGCTTTCTGAAAAATCAAGACTGGATAAGATCACCGAGTTAATATAGATAGCAGAAAAAGAGGCATGAGTTCTGGGAATGCTCATGTTTATAAGTTAGGGAAATGAGGAACAACCAGCAAAAGAGACCAAGAAGTTGTAGACATTCTAGGTTGAAGGAGAATAGGGCAAGTGCCAGTGTGCTGGCAACGAAGGGTACAATGTATTTCAAAAAGAAAAGGGTAGCCAACTTTTTACCAGGTGCTGCTGCTAGGTTCTGTGTAGACATTATAGTTACCACATTGATGCTTTTTTAGCAGTGCTAGAGAGTGGAGTACGGCTAGATTCATACTTTAATAACAGAGAAAAGCAAAAAAAAAAAATGACATAGATTGATTTTTCCATTAATTATGAATATATTATTATATTAAACATTTACTAAATCATTCTGCTATATGAAGTAGTAAATAAAGAAAAATGACAGGAAAAATAATTAGTCCCCCTCTAAAATGAATCCTCCTGGGATATATATAGTGAGCTACCATACATTAATTACTGTTAACATTTTAATGTATTTCCTTCTGATTTTTCATCTGATTTTTTTTAGAAAACATTTATTTTATAATTACAGTTATATAAAATACATTAAATAATACATTCTGATTTGTAAATTCAATTTTTAATAGAAAAATTACATGTTTCTTTTAAAATACTTAAAATTAGAATAAAGAGTATAAAATTCTATACAATCCCAGTAAAACCATTAACATTATGATATTAGATATGTGGTTTTATGTTGTCTGCATGATGTGCTTTTTCTCCCAGCCTGTTTACCTTATCTAAGAGATAAAATAGGGACAGGCTTTGACCTTGAAAAGATGGAGATGTAGATCCTCAGGGAAGGCTGAAGATCTAGCCTCTTTTCGGCCAATAGCCAACCTCTAAGTTCCTACCCTCAGATCCCTTGATGTAGTGGATCTCAGTAGGTAGCTCTGGGAATCCCAAGATCACCCTCTCAGAAGTAAGACTGGCTCGAGGGTAAAGGTGAGACACTTCTAGGACCAGTTAGGATTCCTTTCATTCATGGAAGAGACAAAGGCTATTAAGAAAAAATTATATCTAATATTCTAGAAAAATTTAGTCATGGAAATTTTAAAACATTATTGAAATAGCATTTAGAGGGCCTTTCTAATATTAAACTATACGAAATGTCAGAATGGAAAAAGAACCCTGGAACTATTTGAGTTGAATTTTTCATTTTTACTTTAAACCCAGAGAACTAGGGACTTCCCAATTCAGATACTAGCCAATGAATCAGCATCAGAATTACAGCTCCAACACAGTTCTATGAGTCCCAGAATCATCCTGAAATTTGTTGTTAAAGTTTGTGGTAGTAGCTTTTTTGAGAAAGCCCAATTTCACCTTGAAAAACTGCTTCTTCATAAGCCTCTTGGAGTGAAAGGTGTGTCTCCTAACAGAGCTAGATTTAGAATCCTCCTTCAAGGCTTTGCGGGAGTGAAAAGAGCCCTAAATTTGGAGTTTATAGACTCTCATTCATGCCTCATTTTTTCCATTTCCTCTCTAACTATAAGCAACCCACATAACCATCCTAAGTCTTACTTCATTTTCCACCTGAAAAATAGGTACAGTATACATCTTTCTACCTGTATTTTGAAATCTCTTCAATAAAAAAACACTGTGGGAACTAAAGCATCCTATAAATTTAGGGACTAGTCACTGGTATAAGGTTTCTCAAGGAGCTAGTAGTTGCTCAGTCTACATCCTACAAAGATATAACTGCATTCAGAACAAGATCCATGTGTTTTTCATTCTTCTTTCCCCCACAATAAGTACAGGATAAATATTTGCTAAGTAGTGGGGAGCTTTTTATCACCCTTAGAAAAAGAGAGTATTCATGATAATTCTCCCTGTGAGTGGTGGGATAATAGGTACTGTGGGGCTTGCCATGTTCATGTGGGTGCTTCACAGGGCTTTTGAGCTAAAAATAGAAGGGAACTCTTATAGGATGCTGCCTTGGATGAAGTCTGCTGTCAGCAGACACGGTTAAAAGGAAAAAAAAAAAGTAACCAAAGCGGCATGAAACTAGAACAACATGCTGTTCTCATCAGACAACATTTTAATCTTATTTTAAGGTTCCACGAACATGATATTTATATGTGTTTATATGTGAGGACAATAGAGCATTTGCCCTTTATATAGCCCTGTCTCAGTGCTAACAATGAAGTCTACCATAAAGTTGTCTTTGTGTTGTGTCCACATTTGCCAGTGGATCATTTATGGCATCCTCTTTTTAAATGGAAAATGAGGTAGGGGCAATAAATAGTAAAATGACTAACAGATGGCATTAATTCCTTATTTGTTGATATTTCTCATTTATTAGGTTAAATTTCAGAATTATATCTTCATATTGCTTTAGCCTATTTCAATTTAAGACAATGATGGGATAGAAGCAAATACTTGTTTTTGGCTTCATGAACAATATATGCAAAAGCTAAATGAACAGCTTTAGAAGTGTTAAAACTCTGAGAAGGTGCTCTAGAGATCATGTAACCCAGAGTGCCCATTTTACACTGTCCAATGTCACACAGGCTTAGGAAGTGAGCACCCAGATCTTTTGACCTGCTTTGATATTTTATAACTATAAAATACTCTTATTATTCTGGACTATATTTAAAAGGTTCATGTGAAACTCTCTGCTAGTCAAGTACATCTGCTTTCAGGATGAGGTCTGAAGACCAGACTATTTTTAGAGTAGTAAACTACATTCCAAGGTTTAATGCCGCACACAAAGAATGCTCTGAATATACTTATTCACAGAGCTTCTTGAATGACAGCTCTTGAAAATGATGGGTAGAGAACTCTGAGAGAGGGATGGGGGGGTGTGTGACAGTATCTCCTAAGTATGTCCATTAATGGAGAGAGAGAGAGAGAAGACTGCAGTAGAAACAAGGCACTAAAAAGCAACCAGCCACACTTCCCCAGCCCTTCTTTCTAGAATTGATCATTTAAAATCTATCGTATTTGTGCCAGTAAAAGAAAACTAAGAGTGACTATTATCATGTCAGGTAAGACTTCACTGTGTAAGGGAATAAGGTGTGCTCAGTTTATAATATAATCTCATCTCACAGAAACAAATTTATATCATCCAAGTAGCAGAGTGGTAAATACAGAAGAGGACTTAGGCTGTATTTTTATTCTATAAAATATAGACATTTTACTGAGTTAGTTTAGAAAGTTCATGTGATGACCAGCCCCATAGTCTAGGCTAAAGGAGCTGGATCCTTCATGACCAGTGGGGGTTTAAATCCTGATCCCAGGGCTTGAGACATATGCTGGGTATATATGCTTGTGTGTGCAAAATTGCAACAGGGTGGAGAAATGTAGGAAAATTAATTACAGCATGATCGTGCCTCATTGGGGGTTGCTTTCTCCCTCTCCTCCTGTCTCTCCGTCTCTGGTGAGCACAAGTGCCTTCTGGCAATTAACAAAAAAGTTCATATGACACCGTCAGTGTATTTCATAGAAAATTATCTAGGTCTCAACAATTTGAAAAGTAAGGTGAAATTAACAGAAGAAAAAATGGTAGAGAAAAAAGGATAGCTGTCTCTTCAAAAGCTCATTATCACATAAAATTGAGCTTACCTAAACACTCATCATGTCTCACTAGGTTAGAGTCCTGCTTTCCAGAAGTGAAAATACAGACATGCAGACAAATTTGCCCTACCGTTCCATATAGTCTCCAGTGTTGAATTCATCAACATGTCTCTAATGCAGCATAACACAACTAGGCAAGGCACACAGCCCTCATCTGACCACTGCTCAGGTTGCTGATGCCTCTGATCCTCTCTCTGGAAGAACACAGCAGGTGTGCCATGGTGCTGTTGTGCACGATAATAAACATAATGTCAGGTCATGCTATTTCTACATTTTGTATCATTCTCAGCAAATATGTAGGCTTTTATTTTCAGAGATTTAAGAAACACAAATTTAATATCATCTTTATTACTTAATGTATACAGATGTCTTCAAAAGTTCATAGCAAACTCATAGGCCATAATTTTATGAAACTATAAGATGTAAAAATGAAGAAATATAAAATGTCTAATTTGTAGTTTTCTCTCAGTTCTCACTCCCTCAAATCTCTTCCCCTCCCCCATACCCATTTGACAACATCTTTCATTCACTTAACAAACTGAGCTCATACCATGTGCAGGTACATGTGTGGGTGCTGAGGAGGAAGCAGTGAGCAATCAGTCGAACTCCCTGCGCTCGTGGAGCTAGTGCGCCTGTGAGAGAGACATGCAGTGAATAAGATAACAAACAAAGTAGATTGATGGTGAGGTGGTGAGAAGGATATATGAAATACTGAAGAGGAGAGGGTGCTGGAGAGAGGAGATGGCTCAGAAACCCAGGCATTCTGATTCTGCAATCCATGTTCATAGCTGTTTTGATGTCTGTGTAGAATATTTTAGAATTGGACATAATGTGTTGTATACTTCATGCACTGTTTTAGCCATTGGTTGATGAGATCACCTCCACTCTATTTTGAAATGCTATTTCTTTGCTGCCAATTGTTTTTCCACTGTTGTTTGTTCTATTTGTGAATGCCTGCATTGCTTTGACGGTAGTAACTTAACTTTATCCTCTCTCTACTTTTAAAAAAAGGAAAACCAAATTTTCAGAATTATGAAATCAGTGGAACACAAAGTTTCCAAGGGCTTTTTTTGAATTTCATCTGTCTAGATTTTGTTTTCGTGACTTGACCAAAGGCAGATAATGACTTAAAAGAGTCTTCCCTTGACTCTCACGGCAGATCTTGATTAAATCTCCTAACAGTGGAAAGATGGTTGTATATTGCATGGCAAGTCAGGGGATTAAAATATAACCGCTAAATAAAGGCTTTGAGACTTTTAAAATCAAATCACGTGTTTGTTGTTTTCCTAGAAACCACACAAGAGCAGTCACTAAGGTGGTCTTAAAAGATCTTAAAATGTGAGCATGGATGCTAGGAAATTTCAGCTATTATTTAGATTGTGATCAAGACATCAAGTAATTCTGTAATTTCTGTAATTATTTTTTTCTTACTTTAACTTCCTCATTTTGAAATCTTTGGGCTAAATATGTTATTAATGCAATGTTTTTTGGTTTTGTAGAGATATATCTCTAAGAATAATGGCTTTAAATAGTTAGTTTTATGTAGAAGTTCATAGGTTTTCAAGGAGTCTTAACCTCAAGGGTCTGCCTGTGCTATTCAGTGAACTGATAAAAAAGCAGAGAATTACAACTACAGGGTTACTGAATTCCATTGGTATGGAACTGTTTGCATCTGCGAAATCTAAAGCTCTACCTCTACTCTAACAATATGATCGATTGGAAAGTGGAAAATATGTTATCAGTCTATTCATTAAAAAAAAAAAAGTCTGAAATCAATCTTTACTTTGGCAAACTAGTTTGATTGACTTTTTAACCAAACTGATTGGTCACACTAGTTAAAACACTTCAGAGGGCCAGCCAATGGCACGGTGGTAAGGCTGCTGGATCCCACATGGCCCACATGGCAGTATGAGCCTCTGATCCAGTGGCTTGAGAAATATGCCAGGCATGTGTGCATGTATGCCCAAAAATCTTGAGAGGAGAATGGAGGAGACGAGATTGTGGTATGGTTGTTCCTCCTAAGAGATGCTCATTTGCGCACACTCTCTCCGACTCTGGTAAGCACATGTGCCTCATATCACAATTAAAAAAATAAAATAAAACCTCCCATAAATTGAAATTCTTTATGTGTACATGCATAATCCTGGAAGGTATATTTTAGTCACTGTCTATTCAAGTGAACATTTCCAGAGTGAGGCTCTGTGTCAAGTATTTTGGCAGGTAAAGGGAATACTGAGGTATTTGTAAGGCAAGCTCTTACTTACAAGTTACTTCTAATTACAGATACCTAAAAATTCAAGAACAAACCAAAACCAATTCTAATCCTCAAGCTAAATGTAGTTGAGAAATGGCTATCTCTGAGTAACAGTGCTCAGGGTGGGTACGATAGAAACCAGGAGCAGAGCTTCTATGTTGAGTTGGGAACCTGGTCAAGGAAGTCTTTCCTTGAAAAAGAGCTAGAAAAGGGACATAAAGACATAGAGTCGCTGTTATAAAGGGATATGAATGTGGTGTGTATCAAGGAATGGAGCGAGATGACCCAAAATGAATCTGCCTGCCACTTTTTAATGTATACTTTTCATGAATTATATATCATTAGTTCCAAATTCCAATGAAAGTGCATTGGTATTTATTTATTTAAAATAATTATTTTATTTAACTTTATTTTAATTTGACCAGAGGGGTATAGAGTGAGACAGAGAGAGAGGAAAAGCGAGAAAGCAAGCTTCCAGGTCTGGGACTCGAACCATGTTCGGCCATGTTGGGGAGTCCAGCACCCTTAACCACCATGCCACCTACCAGCCCCATGCATTGGTATTTAAATAGCTGCAAGGACATCTTGTTAAATTCTACTGTTCATGGCCTACCCTAGAGTCTACACAGCCCTCGAGCACTCACGTAATATAAAATTCTTTATTTCATGTTTAAATGCCAAATTTATTTTCAGAAAGTGATCCACTTTTATGTTCAAGAGAAATTCAGACCCATTTCTCTAAAAGAAATTTTGGAGATAAACACTGATGTAGAACACATTCTTAAGCAGATCCCACTGTTTGGATATTTCATGCCCCGTTAAAATCTCCACAGAAAACTTCAAATATACCTTAGCTCAGACTTTTTCACAAGAAGGTCATATATTTTCTGATGAGTAGAAAGACTGTTAATGGATGAAATTGTTGAAAGATTCACCTTTGGAGTGTTTAACCATTTTATTCTCTTCGACACCAGCATTATTCCATTGCATTCTGTAATTGCAAAATCCCTCCTGAATCAGACAACTTAGAAAAGAGGGAACCCTGAAAAGTTCATCTTAACCACTAGTTTGTCTAATTGGCCATTTTTGTTTCATATATACTCAATTATATGTAAATCTAAATATGTAGTTTGCTATACTAAGTCCTATTAACTAATACCTTTAGACCATTGTCATCTTTTTCAGTCCCTGGACTGTCAGGACTTCTAGGAGTGTCCCATTAGGTTTTTCCCGAATCTGGGAAATCAGAGAACAGATTATCCTGCGAACCTGTCTCTTAAGGACAGATATTTGAACTAAAATGATTGGAAAAGTCAACCTATTTGTGAGCAGAAACTGGTGTTGCAAATGTTCTTCTTTGGGGGGTGTGCATATGAATTAATTCCTGGCTAGCCCCTTTCTTATGGATAGCTAACCTAGACCTGGTAGGAAATTAACATTTCTGTTTTATTCTTTTTTATTTATTTAAATTGTGGTAAAATAGGACATAGAATTTTCCATTTTAGCTATTTTTGTTTCAGAGGTAATAAGTACATTCACATTATTTGTACACCTGTCACTACCATCCATCTCCAGATGTTTTTGTTTTCCCAAACTGGAATTCTGTATCTATAAAATAATAACTCCCTATTCCTTCTTCCCTCCTACCCCTAGTAACCATTTTTCTACTTTCTGTATATATGAGTTTGACTACTGGTTATCTCAGAGAAATGGAATCATGCAATATTTGTTCTCAGATTTGGCTTATTTCACTTAGTATCGTATCTACAAGGTTCATCCATGTTGTAGCATATGTCAGAATTTCACTCCTTTTTTCTTTTTCTTTTTTTAAGAGGCAAGAGAGACAGAGACAGTGAGAGGGAATATCACAATCCCTTCTCCTCCCAGGATCTTGGGAATGCACACACACACACACACACACACACACACACACACACACACATGCCCAGCATGATTTTTCCAGTCACCGGGTCCAGAACTCAAACTGTGGTCAGTCACATGGGAGTCCAGAGACATAACTGCTGACCCCCAGAACTTCACTCCATTTTAAGGCTGAGTAATAGTCCATTGTGTGCATACACCACATCTTGTTTGTTGTTTACCCATTGATGGTTATATGAGTGCTTCCACATTTCAGCTATTGTGAATAATGCTGATAAGAATAACATACAGTGGGCCAGCAGGTGATGGGGAGGTTAAAGCTGCTGGGTCCCACATAGCTAACTGTTTGGTTGGAGTCTCAGACCCGGTGGCTTGAAAATCATACCAGGTGCTTCTATATGCAAGTTCAAGATCACGAGAGGAAACTAGAGTAAAGGATTGTGGTGTGGCCATCCCCCGGGAGGTGATTTCTCTTTCTTTCTCTCTCTGCTACATGCAAGTGCCCTATAACAACAACAACAACAACAACACACACACACACACACACACACACAAAACCTGAAAAAGAATATTAGCTTCCAGATGTTGGAGTCCCTGCTTTCAGTTGTTCTGGGTAAATACCCAGAAGTGAAATTGTTCGATCATATGTTAATTCTGTTTCATTTTTAGAGGAACTACCATACTGTATTTTATTCCTGTAAAGCTGCGTTCTTGTGCTCATGAGTGAAGAGGGCGAGATTAAAGATAAAATTGACTGAGAACTTCTGCTCTCCCCCAAATATGTTTTGCAATACCTTAAAAAAAAAAACCTTATGAATGATAACTAGGTAAAAAAAAATTTTCTCTCACACATCAATGAATTACGGAAAGAATAAAAATGACCCCATCAACACTGAAGCTGGGGATTTCAGGGTTTGACTTTTTTGCGCCTGATGTAACAAGGGTTGCTAGAAGGCAGAAACAAGCATTTCCTCTTCCAACTTCTATTAGAGTAATGAGACATCATCACAAGAAACAAAGGATCTACAAGTCTGTTTTACTATGGACTTCTCAGGTACGATACATCCAGATTTGGCCATCAGATGCAATAATGAGGCCAGACTCAAGGACATGGTTCCTAGAGGCATAGATCTGGTGAGTGAACTCAAGGATTCTTGGATCCCAGGAGGTACCAGAGAGAACTGCCTTGCCCAGCTTTGCACTCCAAGTCAATTGACCTCATCTTCGTACATTACAAATTGCTTTCTAATTTGCTCTCAAAAAAACTAAGTACCTAAGGACCAGCAGTTAGCATAATGGCTATGTCACTGAACTCCCATATAGTTGACCATGGTTCAGGTCCTGGACCTGGTGGCTTAAACTCACGCCAGGTGCATGTGCATGCATGCCCAAAATCCCAAGAGGAGAATAGAGGAGAAGGGATTGCGCAGTGGCCACCCCCCACTGGGGGATGATTTCTTACTTTCTGTCTCTCTGTCTCTCTCTGTCTTTCTGGCGAGGGCACACGCCCTATAGCAAAAACCTCTGAAAAAAAAAAAAAAAAGACTAAGTACCCAGAGAGTAGTTTCTGTGCTCTGGAACTTTCCAAATTGTTGAGTTATGGCAGCTACTTTAATTGGATTTCTGTAGTTAAACTCAGAGATTAATTTCTACCCTCAAAGTACAAGCCAGCTAGCTTACCTTTTATTCCACCTTAAACATATTTCTGTTTGCATGAATGAATATCATTTCTGACCCATGCTTGGCCAGCTCACCAGCTCACCAGCTGCAGCTAACAATCTTTAACAATCTTTTCCCAAGGATGTGAACTCACTGTGGTTCAATCCTTAGGAAAACTTTGCTTAGAGAAATAGAATTAGAGAGGATTACCTCAAGATTAACTAGCCCTTTATTCTTCTTAGAAACTCCTGACATTTATCTATCCCTGGATTAAGCCAGATTCAAAAAAAAAAAAAAAAAAAAGAGAAGAAAGGAAGGAAGGAAGAAAAATTATTTAATTATTTCCTGGCAGCTGTCATCCTGATCCCCTGTGGAACAGCTTTTACTGTCTTCCACATGGGTCTCAGTCTTTTTTGAGTGGGATTGTAGCACTCAGCTCTACTCCACTCCCTGGTGTGTGGCTGTCTTCACTCATTCACTCTACACAGTGCCCTCTTTATGGAGCCCTGCAGGGGGAAGGGCTCCCTGACCACAGTGCCAGGAGCAGTTGTTCTCATCTGGGCTGTTTGTTTGCTGTGATCCTGTGCACCACAAGAACCACCCACTTGGTCTTGACAATAAACGACTGACAGGGCAGCAGTCTGT
Organism: Tupaia belangeri chinensis; assembly: GCF_000334495.1. Lineage (NCBI taxonomy): Eukaryota > Metazoa > Chordata > Mammalia > Scandentia > Tupaiidae > Tupaia > Tupaia belangeri. The sequence continues at coordinate 8,568,766 of NW_006159565.1, forward strand.
CTCCAGCATGAGGTCAGAACACCTTAGCAGAGATTTTGTGTGTTAACCTCAGTCCAATTTTTCCTTTTTTTGTAAGCTCTTATTTTCCTTTTTCCTTACTTCTGTACTTGTGTTATCTGAAAATTTCTAAATCCTTTAGTAAATAAATTTGGAGTTGTAAATATGAATTAAATATTTTCAGTTGCTTTGAGCAGTCAGAAGACAAGACTGTCATTTTCAGATAGCTGGAATGTGCCCAATATAGTTGGTATTAAAACGGTTACTGTTGTGAATGTGACTAAACTGCTCGCTCTGTGTTGTCTGGGGCATCTTGGTGTATCCAGTTGCTGGTTCTGTGTCTGATAAATAGAAGCTCAGTAAATATTCCCAAGCAATTTGAGCCAACAGGATCTCTTAGTACCTGGAGGTGACCATCATCACAGTCTGTAGATCTTCAGAAGCAAAGTCGTGACATTTTGGTGTTTCCTCTACCTTTAATGTACATGAGGGACACCGCTGTCACCTCTGACTTTCTCTTGTCTCCCTCTCTGCAGACTCACATTTCAAGACTCCCTCCTGGTGCAGTGGCAGGACAATCTGTCGCAATTGAAGGTGGGGTTTGCCGCCTGGAGAGTCCAGTGAACTGACCCTTCAGCTGAGCATGAAGCGTCTAAGAGGCATTTCAGAACCCCTGCTTTGGGGATTATTTTAACTTAAGGTGGATATTTTATCTTCCTCATTCTTTAATTCCTCTTGCAGCCTTGTGTACTACTCAAGACAAGTGCCGCTGTAGTTAGCTCTTAGTGACACGAGGGTCTTTGGTGAGTGGGACTGAATGTGTGTGTATGTGTGTGCACACGTGTGCACACAAGTGTGTATGCAGAGCATGTGATGGCTTCTTCCTCGATGAAATAGAAACTCCTCATTGTGTAACCTAAGACCAGGAATGATGAAATCATCTTTACAAAATGTGTGCTTTAACTGTTTACAAGTAAAACCTAACGTTGCAGGAAACATTTTTATTTCATAAAGAGGTACCAACTGTCGTGGCTGTAATGTGTCAGACCTGAAGAGTGAACCTACTTGTTTAAATGACTTGACGGTGGTAGTGCTCCATTTAATAACAGTAATATGTAATAAAGTGTTTTTATTTGTTAACCAGTTTAAGTGGATCCTGTGGTAACTTAAACTGTTGTTCTCATCCCTCATATGGGGCATTTTTCTTTAGCAAAGAATGGTTTCAGTGAAACAATCTAGCAGAGAATTAAGGTCAGAACCTTTTTAAATAATAGTCTTATCGATAAAGTTTGTACTTCTTTCCTCAAGCTTTTCTAAGCTTAAATATTGCATAGCTTCGAGCTGTATGTACTATATTATGAAAGAATATGTAAAGAGAACATACAGTGACGCACAGTTCTCAATTTGTGTATAATGGAATGATATTTACGATGTAACACTGTAAATAAGAAAGCAAAGTTTATGGGAAAAATCAATATTATCTTTGTTTCATGTTTAAATATATTTTTAAGATAAAGGCACAAAAATAAAGCTTATTACTGTGTATTTTGTGTGACTTCTCTTCCCAGACTAATAAATTATCCTTTAAATACTAGATTGAAGATCTACTTTTTGTGTTCTTGGTTAAAAAAAAAAAATCACTTCCTTCAGAAATTATACCATTTTTTAATCCTGCTATTGTTCTATTTAAAATCCAGTCTTTGTGCAGTTAGGGCAGACCATAGCAAGATGAAAGTTGAACTTAGTACATGACCAAATGGTCAATATGAAAATCTCTAAAGTTTCCATTGCAATTTGATAAAAATAACAAAGGGAAGGAGTAAGGAAACGTTGCTTTGAAAAATCATATAGTGGCAGCTAAACGCTCAATGGTTTCAGTTGATAAATTGCTTCTAAATGTTATATTTAGGGATTCTGGAGCCACATAAGAAAACCAAGACTTTCCTTTTGATTTCTTTAATGTAAGAAGTGGTTATCAAGAAGCTACTAAAGATAGACTCCCTCAGGGAGAGGAAGTTCCCTGCACCATATAATCATGGCTCAGGGCGGTAACTGATAAAGCCCCAGATGAAATTATACACTTGACATCGATGTATGGCCAAATTATAAAGGAAAGACAACCAAAGTGGAGTGGGTGTAAATATGAATGATTTAAGAGTTGCTGATTTATATTCCTTGTACAGGCAATTACATTTGTCTTGCTGTGTTCCCGTAGACAGGTTGGTGCCGTGGTATCTGTTTCTCATTCCTAATGAGGCTGAGAACTTAGTAAGGGATGAACTGACTGGTAGGAAGCTTTTGGCTTCAAAAGCTTTCAAAGACCTGTTACCTGTTGGTAGGGTTTTTTCTTTTCAGGAACTGGACTGGATCACATAAAACTATCAGGACATTTCGGAGTCTGAAAATCATCTGAACTATTTTACCAGGAATGTCATTTCTTTTCTTCTGCTTTTGACTTTATTCCATTCATATTTAAAAGTTTGGATTTGTTAAAGATGCCTTTTATGAAGAATTTAAAAACTGATCAGTTCAAAAGAATGCAGCCCCTTCAACAACAGTTTGTCGAAACTTTATTCTCCAATTTTCTAAATTCTCTTTCTTATTTTAAGAAATATTGTGGGAACCAGCAGTTAGCGTAATGGCTATGTCGCTGGACTCCCACGTAGTCGACCGCGGTTCGTGTCCCGGACCCGGTGGCTTAAAACTCACGCTGGGCGCGTGTGCGTGCGTGCCCAAGATCCCGAGAGGAGAATGGAGGAGAAGGGATTGCGGCGTGACCATCCCCTCTGGGGGGTGATTTCTCGCTTTCTGTCTCTATGTCTCTCTCTCTGTCTGGCGAGCGCACGCACCCTATAGCGAAGACCTCTCCAAAAAAAAAGAGAAATATTGTGAAGCCAAGAAGAGGAGTGGGGAGTGATATTCAGAATCATGAAGGCAAAAATGTAATGAGTGGTGTAAGTTTCTTCATTATAGATCAGATACTAGAACCAGAGGATGATAATAGATATAAGATCCACTTCATCTCACACAAAAGTAGATGGGGTAGAAACAGATAAAATAACCTCTTTCTCTAGACTGGCTCATGTCACCAAGACTCTGACGCCAAATGTAAGGTACCCACTTTGCACCTGCGTGATTTCAGCTGTCTGCCTATCTTTGATTTTTTTTCTTTTCTTTTTTTTATTTTTAGAGTTTTTTTTTTTTTTTCTTCCTTAGGGTGCATGTGTCCACTAGAGAGAGAGAAGACAGAGACAGTGAGAAGGTAAGTGAGAAATCACCCCCCGGGGGGATGGCTATGCTGCAATCCCTTCTTCTCCTGCTCCTCCTGGAATCTTGGGCACACACGCACATGTACCCAGCGTGAGTTTGAAGGCACCCTGTCTGAAACTTGAACTGTAGTCGGCCATGTTGGAATCCCACTAGGTAACTGTTACACCATCTGCAGGTCTCTCTTTGATTTCTTTTTAAGAGCTGAGCATTGGGCATTTGATTCTCCTGAGTGTATGCCTGGTCTGCATTCCTCAAGGTCATCACCATTATACTCTGGGTTTGGAAACGGGTGTGGTCAGGGCTCTGTGAGGGCTGGGCTGTGTGCTATCTCTCAAGGCCCTTGCAGCACTTGGCTAAGTGAGCACATGGGAGTTTGCTCATGACTCTGTCTTTAGGTGCACCCACTGTCTGCTGTGGCAGCCCCTTTCTTACCTTTTGACTACCACTTCTAAATGTGAACTTAAATTTAGATATCAACACCTCTTAGAATTGTGTATCATTCCTCTTGGCCACAAGACTCTTGCACACCTTTAGGCTCTCCTACTCTGGGCAGACCTAGCAGTCTGATGTGTAAACAAGTCCTAAATGTAGCCTGAGGTGCTTGTCTTCAAGCAAAGTAGATGAGATTTGGTTAATGGATACAGAACCTACCTTTGGGCTACTCAAAATTATTTTTTTGCTAATAGTTTTCTTTTGTGTTTGAGAGTGGTAATGTTGCATAGCTGTTATCTGTAGACAAGCAAGGTTTTAATGTATCAAAGGAAGGAGGGAAGAGGGGAAGGTTTTAGAAAAGTGATAGAACATTTTCAACTCTTAAGATTACATTTAATAATTGTGAATCTTTTCTTTCCTTTTACAAAAGCAGTCTGAGGTCACTTGGAGGTATGGTGGTTGAGCAATTGGATCCCATATGGTCATCTATGTGGTTTGAGTCCCATTCCTGGTAGCTTGAGGAGTATGCCAGGCACATGTGCATGCATGCTCAAAATCTCAAGAGAATGGAGGAGAGGCGATTGTGGAGTGGTCATTTCCCCAGGGGGTGCTTTCTGGCTCTCTCTTGTTTTCTCTGTCTCTCTTAAAGAGCACATTTACCCTATAGCAATTTTTTAAAAAGCAATTTGTGCTTATTATGAAAAATCCAAAGAAAAGCTAAGGAAAATCTTTCTTGAAAATGTAACCCAGAACCATAATTCTCTAGAGGCAACAGTTAAGAACACCTTATAGTTTATTGGGACTAGCAATTGGCCTAATGGCTGTGTCTCTGGACTCCCAGGTAGTCGACTGTGGTTCGAGTCCTGGACCCAGTGGCTTAAACTCATGTCGGGCATATGTGCATGTGAGCCCAAGATCCTGAGAGGAGAATGTAGGAGAAGGGATTGCTGTGTGGGCATACACCCTGGGGGGTGATTTCTCACTTTCTCTCTCTCTTTCTCTCTCTCTGTCTTTCTGGTGAGCACACACGCCCTATAGCAAAAAACCTCCCCCCCCAAAAAAAAAAAGAACAACTTGTAGATTATTTATATACCTAGATTTTCTGTGTTTTTAACACAAAAAAAATGGAGTTATACTGGAACCTATACAAGGGGTTGTAAAACCTGGAATTTTCTCCGAATAATTTTATGAAAGGATGGCCAGACCTATAGGCTTACACAATATTTCATTTTCTGTCTTCCCGTACAATACTGGTTCGGTATAATGCTGTTCAATACATTTATTCTTATCCTAAAACTTGAGTAGAAGTTTGTGACAGTACTTAACAACACAGTCAATATCAATTTCCTTAGGCCACAGGTGTATACAGTGACCACTGTAGAAAGATCTTAACCATTGAAAGCCAACTGACCGGCGCCCTATGGCAGACCATTATCACTGCCCTTAGGCCCTACTGTTTCATAACTCCCAAAGGCTAATAGCTGCACCTCAGTGCCTAGAGAATTTTTCTGGAATCATGAGAAGCTGCTCTGTCTTGTACTAAAGCCAAAAGTGCCAGGGAATCAGCACTTTCCAGAAATAGTTCTCAACAAATAAGTGACATAAGTTGATGTGTAAGTATACTAATGCCTTTGTTCCTTGGATGGAGTAATTCTGACATGTGTTTCTGTTTGTAAGATATTCCCAAAAGGATTTAAGTTTCAGTTGCTCCCTGTGGTAGTTAACTTAATATACTTTGTATGCACTTTCCTCCATTCCCTGTACCTTTTTTCTACTCCCCTACCTGTGTTACCTAGAATCATCTCCCAAGAAGCAGCTTGCACTCAACTCTTTGTCTTAGGTTTCTTCTGGAGGACTTGAAACCGAGATACATTTCAGTCCATATACTCTTGGCTGTAAAACCCTGGTGCAACTTTGAGTCCTCTTCTATTAAGGGTGAACCCACCAATCTGGGCTC
>NW_006159565.1:8574452-8586176 GCF_000334495.1 Tupaia belangeri chinensis
GAACCATTTTCATCTTTAATATCTAATGAAAGTTTTTCAAGTGATAAGGCCAGATGTACCCCACAAGTTCATGAAAAGTTTCCAGGTAAACCAGTGTTAACAGGTACCAGAATGTTGGAGACAGGTAAACACTTCTAAGGAGATGATGAATATGGACCAGCAGATAGTGTAGCAGTTATGTTGCTGGGCTCCCACATGACTGACCATGGCTCAAGTCCTGGACCTGGTTGCTTGAAAATCATGCTGAGTGTGTATGTGTACATGCCCAAGATCCCAGGAGGAGAATGGAGGAGAAGGGATTGCAGCGTGACCACCCCTCTGTGGGGGATGGTTTCTTTTCTTCCTTCTCACTATCTCTGTCTCTGTCTCTCTCTTCAGTGAGTGCATACCCCTAAGGCAAAAACCTCTTAAAAGAACAAACAAAGGAAAGGAAATGATGAATAAATAGAAACCAAAGAGCAATAGTTCTTCAAAGATTATTGAAAGAAGTGACCTGGAAGAATATTAGCCATAGTTGGAAGAAACTTTAGCCAAAGGGATATCATGACTTTAAGAGATTTTTTTAAGTGATCACAATCATGATTGCCAGTGTCCTGTGTCATGAACACATATCCAGGATGACTATGCTGTAACCACTTGATAGAACATCCATTTCCAGAATGCTGTCTCTTGAGACTGGATATTTATAACAAAATTTTGTAGATAATTTTTTTAAAAAAATGCCTCTCAATGTTTTTCCTAAAAGATTTATTGAGTCAAGCACAACTTTGTTCCAACATAAATCCCACAAACACTCAACATTGCGAGTCCCTTTGTGCTATGAACCCCAATCTCCTTGTCCAGCTTAAGGTTGCAGTGGCTAGTCATGGGGTGGAGAACCTTCAAAGGGAATGTAGATGGAAGCCAGCCCTCCTTCCCAGAACTCTGGCCCAAGAAAAAGCTGAGCCCGGAAGAAATGGACTCTTGTGTGTATGATTCATCTGTTTTACTTAAACTCTAATCTAAATCTTTTCCAGAAGCTGATTTAACCATGGGAAGGAGATTGGGTGAATGATATACTAAGCTGTAAGTGGAAGTGAATGCAAGATGGGCAACATCAAGATTAACTTGATGTTGGATTAACCTTTTATATTAATATTTGTTCTAGGATGTTACAAATTCTTAAAGAATACACCACATTTCCCCAACATTAATTTAGCCTTAAGCTATAAGATCTTGGTCCAGATGTCTATGATTAGACCCATAGGCTGACCAAATTGACCAAGCAGTTCTTCTGCCACATGCTGCTGCATCTACAATGTATGGCCACCGGAAGGATTAAATCTAAAACTGGCAAGAGCTCCTTCCAAGGCACCACACTCAGCTTATAGAAGACCATGAGCCAAGGTGGTTCCTTGTGGCCAGTTGTGGGAAGCTAGGAGGGAAAGAGCTCAGTGGTTTCTCCTTTACTGATGCAGTTGTCAAAGCCCTGAAACCACAGTGGGCAAAGCCAGAAAAAACGGGCAAGAGTTTCTCTGCCTTGAACTGCCATGGGGGTTTCTTTGATTGTCTACAGAGCATCAGAAGTTGGTACTTTAAAAGTGGAAACAATCTCTTTTACTTCTGCTGTTACTATTACATTGGAGAGCAAAAGAATTACTTCTAGAGCAGTCTTTCCTGGCACTGGAAAATCCAGCGATGCTTAAGTGATAAAGGACTTCAAACATATTAAGAAAAACATGTGCTCATGTCCATGTAGACATAATTAAGATTTTTACCTTTCCACACAAGTTATTCTCCCAAACCTGTTAAATAACAGTCTTCCCCACCTGGTTCTAGATAACCCCATCCTTCTGGTGCTCAGGCCAATATTCTTGAGGTCATCTGTTTCATGTATCTTGGGCTAAATAGCAAATCACCCAAACCACAGTGGCTTAAATGACAACTGTTTTATTTGTTTGCACTTCTGTCAAAGTGGGCTTGGCTTCAGTCAGTGGATGTTCTGCTGTTCTTGCTGGTAGACACTGGTGTGTTGCTTTCAGCTAGAGGGGGAGCTGCTGCTGGACTTAGCTGAGACATTCAGAGGGCTGAGCTTTCTTCTTTGTACAGGTTCAGAGCTTCTCTGCTACTCCTGGCTGCTCTACATGGTCTTTCCATGCCACCTCCCCAAAAGACTAAGTTGTTTCTAGTTCCTAGAAACACAAGACCAGAAACTGCCAACCTTCCTAAGGTTTCAGGTAGCTCCGGCTACCCTGGCCTCCTTGCTTTTCTTCAAAAAGCCCAGACACCGGGGCCAGCAGTTAGCATAATGGCTATGTCGCTGGACTCCCATGTAGTCAACCACTGTTTGAGTCCCGGACCTGGCGGCTTAAACTTCCTAGGCCAGCATCACTTTTGCTACTGTTATTGCTTAAATCAAGTCATCTGGTTCAGCACATATTTAAGAGGAGGGGACTGGATGAGGGCATTCATGTCAGAGGCAAAGTTCCTTGGGTGCCAGCAACCTGACATCCTTGACTCTTTATTTTCTCTCCTATCCACAGCCAGTTCATCATCTCATCCCATCAGTTCGTCTTTAAAATGTAACCTGAATCCAAGCACTTCTTACCCCCTCCACACCTCTACCTGCTACTATCCATCCTCTTTACCTGAGTTGTTATTTTAGACTCTGCACAGGTCTCCCTGCTTCCATTCTTACTGTGACAGTCTTTTGCCCACCAAAAGCCAGAGGAGTAATTTAATGGCTTCCTTTGCTCTAAGCTTTCCAGTACATCTTTTTCTTTTTTTTTCCTTTTTTTTGGAGATGTTTTTGCTATAGGGCACGTGCGCTCGCCAGAAAGACAGAGAGAGACAGAGAGAGATAGAAAGCAAGAAATCACCCCCCAGGGAGGATGGCCACGCCGCAGTCCCTTCTCCTCCATTCTCCTCTCGGGATCTTGGGCACGCACGCACACGCACCTAGTGTGAGTTTAAGCCACTGGGTCTGGGACTTGAACCGCGGTTGGCTCCATGGGAGTCCAGCGACAAAGCTAACTGCTGGTCCCTCTAGTATATCTTATTCCAGAGTTCTTTTGAGACCCTGAGATCTGCCTCCTGTTGTTCTCTGACCTGTTTCCTGTTATTTTCCTTGCTCATTCTGCTCCGGCTACCCTGGCCTCCTTGCTTTTCTTCAAAAAGCCCAGACACCGGGACCAGCAGTTAGCTTTGTCGCTGGACTCCCATGTAGTCAACCACTGTTTGTGTCCCGGCCCTGGCGGCTTAACCTCACGCCAGTTGTGTGTGCGTGTGTGCCCAAGATCCCGAGAGGAGAACGGAGGAGAAGGGATTGTGGCGTGGCCATCCCCCAGGGGGTGATTTCTTGCTTTCTATCTCTCTCTTTCTGGTGAGTGCACACGCCCTATAGCAAAAATCTCTAAGAAGTAAAGAAAAGGAAAAAAAAAAACAAAAAACAACCCAGACATCCTCCCATCTCAGAAATATTGCATGTGCTTATACCTTCTTTGAAAGTACTTTCCAAAAAAATTTTTTTTTCTCCTTCAAAATCAGAGCAGCTGGGTACATCCTTCTTGTGCTTCAAATCTCTGACCTATCTTTTCTGCCTCATTATTCCCACACATGCCCTCTGACCACAACTGGGGAAGGCTTTCCGCTTTTGAGGGCTCTTGTGATTGTATTGGGCCATTGGGACAATCCAAGATAGTGTCCCCTATCTCAAAGTCCATAACCTTAATCACATCTGCAAAGTCCCTTTTGCTTGTAAACAATGTATTCACTGCTTCCAGCAATTAGAGTGTGGGCTTTTTTTTTTTTTTTTTTTCCAATTGTCAGAAGGCATGTACACTTACCAGAGAGAGGGAGATGGAGAAAGCACTTCCCAATAGGGCATGGTCTTGCTCCAATCCCTTCTTCTCCATGTCTTCATCCTGTTGGAATTTCAAACATACTCCTCCTATATACATCAACGTGTTTCAAGCCACCAAGACCAGGATTCAGACCACTTCATAGGCCATGTGGAATCCAGCTCCCTTAACTACTAGGCCAGAGGACTAGTCTGAGGGTGTGGTATCTTTGTGCTTAGGAGAAGCACAAAGTGAACTGAGGATAGGACATCAGCTGTGGCTTTAAACCAAGTCCCTTACATTCTTAGGGTCATGGTTTCCCCATGTGCCAAGTTAAGTGTGTTGGATTAGATCAGAGATTCCTAGACCCTAGGCTTCTTTTAAAAAATTGAGTCTGGTGGAGCCAGCAGGTGGTAGGATAGTTAAGCCACTGGACTCCCACATGGTTGACTACAGTTCAAATTCTGAACCTCACGGTTTGCTTTCCCACTTTCTCTCCTCTCTTTGCGGAGAGGTGAGTGCATGTGCCCTACAACTAATTTTAAAAAATAATAATAAATTAAATTAATTAAAAAAAATTAGATCTGGTATTGCTGAGCTCACAGCCAGAAGTTCAGTTTGCCATAGGAGATACTGTAGGTCACTTTTTTTTTTTTTTTTTGGTTTGTTGTTGTTAAGTGAATGTTAAAATGTTCATGTACTGTATGAAAATAGGCAATCAAATATTACTAGTAAAAGTATATCCATAGCACTTTTGGGGACAATTTGGCAATACCTATCAAAATTACATGTATTTTACCCACTAACTCAGCAATACCCAGAATTTTATGGATATAACTATGCACATACAAAAATAATAAATGTACAAGGATATTTATTGTAGTATGTTTATTATAGCAGATTACTGAGGATAACCCATACTTACTATAGGGGATATTAAATGAACTGCGGCTTTTCCAAGCTGTGGTACAGTATGTAGCTGTTAAAAGGAGGACAAGTTATTCTTTGTGTTGGCATGGAAAGATCTTTGTGATAAGTGAAAAAAGCAAAGATTCAGTATGTATAATATACTATCTTTAGGATACGAAATTGGACAAAGACAATGCACCTGTGATTTCTTCTTTTTAAGAATTATTTTATTTAACTTTATGTATTTTAATTTGACCAGAGAAGGACAAAAAGAGAGAGAGAGAGAAGGAAAGTAAGAAAGCAAGCCGCCAGGTCTGGGACTCAAACTGTGGTCGGCCATGTGGGAGTCCAGTGCCTTTCACTACCACAACACCTGCTGGCCTCCTGCAACTGTAATTTCTTGTATGCATAAAGTAATTCTGGAAGGATACATAACCAAAAAAGTTACCTGCAGAGGTAACTACTCTCAGGAATGAAGAGTGGATGGAAAAAGGATATGATAGGAGGAAACTTATCAGTGTAATTGATCACGTACTGCTCTAGTCTCAGAAAGGCCTCTTGCTCTTGGATCTGTTCTATGCTTAAAGTTGGCCATGGTGAGACATTTGGATAAGGATTAAAATTTGTGATCACACTTCATCCTGTTCTCCTGCCTGAATAGCTGCCCAAATTAGGTATTCAGACCAAACCAGAATCCCTTCCAGAGGCAAAGAGTAGATCGAGTTACTGTATAAGATCTCTTCCTGATGCCCGCATCATAATTTTCATGTTTCCTTTGTCATTTTATGTGATTCATTTTCATGGTTAAGAGGCCAGAGAGGCAGATGGTAACTTTAAGAACATAAATCTTTGTATTATTTAAGGCAATACTGGCTGCCATATAGTTAAACGTCCAAATCTCAGTCTTAGTATGATAAAATTTTCTCTTCTAGCTATCTGTCAACTATTACATGTCAATCAACAGTATAAATACATAAAACTTCCTCACAACAGGAAGTCCAAATGGTAGCTCTTCCAATCAGTGAATCAGGAACTCAAGCTCTTTCCATCTTGTGGGTTCACCATTTTCCACGCATGGAATCTAAATTCTCTGCAGAAAGAGAAAGAGAGAGACTTGTGCACAGAAGAAGGGAAATGAAAGGAAAGGGTTCGGATTGTACCTGAAACAGCATGAGATGTGAGCATACACATACATCTCTGTGTGTTGCTATGGAGCTCATAGGCCATGTGTCTTTCATTTCTTCTACTCTTTTAGGCCCTTTTAATAAAAATGTTATGAGTTTGGAATCTTAAAACTGCATACCTATAGAGGACAACAAATAGTATCTAGTTAATTATAATATTTTATTTTTTAAAAACGTCTCAGAGACTACAATAATTTCTAGAACTAGAAAATCATATAAACTTCCCATCAGGTATATTTTATTATAAAAATTTATTTGATGCTTCCCCTCCCCTACTTCATGAAATTAAGAAGTTAGATAGGTTCACAGGCCTTCATAATAGTTTTTTAAAGTGCAGCTATGACATTTCCTATAGCAATCCCAATTGCAGGGTTACTGGGAAGTAGCCATCAAACTTCTGCTTGAAACGTTTATTGTTGTTTTAAAGAGAGCGAGAGAGAGAAGGAGAAGAGAGAGTAAAACAGAGATAGATACTTCTGACAGGGTCTTACTGTTGCAGTCTTCTGCTCTAGTCACCCAGTTAACTACAATTACAGTCTTAAACCATCACACCCAGCCTGTATGAGTTGGTCCAGGCTCTGAACCTGGACCTCCCACACGGCCCCAACCTTGTACAGTGGTGTGCTACTATTTAGGTAACTGTGGCTGGAAGCTGCTTGAATAGGTCTGAAAATAGGGAATCCATTGAATTATAAGGCAGTTCATTCCACTTCAAAAACATAATTCAGATTAACAAAAACTTGCTCATATTTATTTTTTAAATGGCATTCTGCAACTTCTTTCTTTCTCTTTTCTTCTTTTTTTTTTTTTGAAACTACATGGAATGCCCTCTTCCAGGATGAGAGGTCAACCCTACCCCTACCCCCACTCTGTGTCCAGGACAGACTTTTTAAGTTATAAGACATGGAGGTTTCCTACAGAACCAGGATTGGTTTCACAATATCCAAGCCAACACTTGAGATAACCATTACAAGTTGATCACTATTGGCACTCAAGAAGGAATCTGTTACTATTTCTGCTCTGAGCCATCTTCTACATGATAATCAGTTCATTTGTGGTAGCATCAAAATATTGTTAGGAATAAGTCCAGCAATGTTTAAGAGCTCTAAAAAGAAAATTATAAAGAATAATTGAGAGAAATTAAAGAAATCCTAAATAAATGCAGAATATACATGTTCATAGACTATAAGACTAAAGTTTATAAAGATGCCACTTCTCAGTTATGGATTAAGTACCAGCCCAGTTAAAATCCTGACATTTGTGTCCATGTGAAAATTGACCAGTTCGTTCTAAAATGTATATGGAAATACAAAGGGTCAATAATAGCTAAGACATTTCTGAAGAATATAACTCGAACCTGCACTATTAGATGTAAACACTTACTAGAAAGCACAATAATTAAGACAGCACAACTATTAAATGTAAATAAGAAATTATTTTAAAAAGACTGTGCTTTTTAGTATTAGCACAAAGATAGAAAAAAAAATCAATAGAGAAGAACAGAGGGCCCAGACACAAACTTGCAAAAATGTGAGTTCTTGATTTTTGACAAATATGACATGGCAAAACAGTAGGGCAGAAGAGGGCATTTTTAGTAAATGTTGCTGAGTTGGCTATACAAATGAAAAAAAGTGAACTCTACCTGATAGTATATGCACTAATAAGTTCCAGGGAAATTGTGCATCTAAGCATTAAAGACAAAACAAACTTTTAGAAAATAATTTAAGGGGGTTCTACTTCTGGGAAGTCAGCATGAGGAACCTCACAGATCCACTCCATAGTGAAACAAGTAAAGCTGGTGAAAATAAAAGGACAATCACTTGAAGTTTCTGGAAAATGTCCTAAGGGCATACAAGAAATAAAGAAACACTTATTCAAGAAAATGCAGTAAAATTAGCTAAAAACAGTTGAAATCTGTGGCATTTCTACCATGACCCACTCCCTTCTCTTGGATGCTCTTTGGATAGGTATTGGCCATAAGACCAGGTTCCTACTCCTCTCAGATCCCAATCAAGCAAGTCCTATTGTAGCTCACTGGGAGCGGCAGGTTCTTTTTTAACCCCTCCAACTCCAAGTTGAAGAGGCTAAATTCCTGGTGAGTGAATATGAAAAGGTAGAAGCTACTTTTTTCTCCCAACTCCTATCCACTGATGGAGACACTACTCCAGGAAAAATAGTTTGAAAAAACTGGGGTCCCAGTCATCCTTGACCTTGACTCTTTTAGGCCAGATGTTTCATGCTGGGAAAGATAGGCAAAGAAGATTATCACCCTACCCATTTCCCAGGGTAGTGGCTTAGAAAGATTGCCCAGGGGAAAGGCAGTTCATAAGAAAAGAGCACTATTGCTATCTCCAAAGAAGCTCAATTTATTTGAGACAGACTGTGGAGAAGTTCAAACCTAAAAGGAATCCTGAAAATACTAACCTCTTAATTAAGAGCAACAAGCTAGACCAAAGACCAGCTAGTTCACCAGAGGGAACCAGAAGAAAACTTTTAAGAAGAGTCTTTTTGATTTCACAATAAGCCTCAAAACTGGCCTTTAAAGCTACCCCAACCCAATTTAATTGGTTTACACTGCTGGGCAATTGATACCCCAGGGCATTGTCCAAAGAAATACAACAATTAATGGTAATTAGTGGAGCCAAGTTTCTGAGTATAATACCAAAAGAACAGGAAGCTTAACAGAGAGTTCAGGAAGAAAAAAGAAAGCTTTGCTAAAATTACCATAATTCTAGGGTGACTGGGTGCACGCCCAAGGCTGCATCCTTGGAGGAGTGACACCAGTTTTCACACCAGGGGAGAAATAGAGTTCACTAAAATAGCCTACCCAAGTCACAAAGCAAACAAGCACACAACAGCAAAAGCAAACCCTAGAAAGGAAGGAGAAGAGGCAATAACCAGAGCTACTACAATATATTACCTACCATGTTCAGTTTTCAACAACAAAAAAATTGTAAAACAGCAAAAGAAAGAACAAGTGACCCATTCACAGAAAGGGGAGTGGGGGCAAGAGAAACTACCTCAGAGAGGGACCAGATGTCAGATTTAACAATGACTTTAAGGTAACCATTATAAACATGTTGAAAAAACTGAAAGAATCCATGCTTAGTGAAGTAAGTTATGAAGAAAACATTTCATCAAATAGAGAATATCAGTGAAGAGAAAGAAATTATTCTAAAAAACCAAAAGGAAATTCTCAGATTGATAAGTACAGCTGAAGTGAAAATTTCACTGGAGGGGCTCAATAAAAGATTTGAACTAGCAGAAAAAACAGCTAAGCAAATTTGATTGATTGAGATTGTATAATCTGGAGAACAGAGTGAAAATAAAATGAAGAACAAACAGCCTCAGGGAAATATAGGACAGCCTTATGTGCACTGACATGTGCACAATGGAAGTACTAGAAGGGGAGAAGAAAGAGAAATAAAGTTTGAAAAATTAGCTGACAGCATTCCAAGCTTGCTAAACAAAAAAAAAAAAAAAAAAGAAAGAAAGAAAGAAAAAGAAAAGACAAAGAACACATTAATTTATAAATTAGGAAGCTTTACAAACTCCAAGACGATAAATACAGAGTGATTCACAAATAAGCACATTACAGGAAAATGTGACAAGTGAAAGCACCAAGAGAAAAATGACTTGTCACTTACAAGGGATTGCCAATAAAATTAATAGCTGACTTCTCATCAGAAATCAGGAATCATGGAGGCCAGAAAGCAATGGAATGATGTGTTTAAAATGGCGAAAAAAAAACAATGACAGCTATCAATCAAGAATTATCTGCAAAATTATCTGTTGAAAATGAAGAAAAATTAAAGACATTTCTAGAAAACAGAACAAAACCAACAATATAGGGAGAATTTGTTGCCAGAAGACTTGCCTTAAAACAACTATTGAAGGAAGTTCTTCAGGCCGGAAGCAAGGAAACTCAAATAGAAATTTAAATCTATGAAAGAAAAAAAGCACTGGTAAATGGAATTATGCAATTATAAAAGGTGATATATTTTCCTTTTCTTCTCCTATTTTAAAAGCACGTATATAATACATTATGCATGTAATTGCATTGTTGGGTCTATAATACCCCATAAAAATGTAATAGCAGACAATAATAGCACAAAGGATATAGGATGGGAGCAGAGTTGCATTGGAGTAAATAACACCAGATCATAATTTAACCCACCAGAAGAAATGAGGAGAACCATGAATGATCAATAAGAAAGTAAATGTAAGGGGGAACCAGCAGTTAGCGTAATGGCTATGTCGCTGGACTCCCACGTACCCGGTGGCTTAAAACTCACACCAGGCGTGTGTGCATGCGTGCCCAAGATCCCGAGAGGAGAATGGAGGAGAAGGGATTGTGGCGTGACCATCCCCCCCGGGGGGGTGATTTCTCGCTTTCTGGCTCTCTGTCTCTCTCTGTCTGTCTGGTGAGCACACGCGCCCTATAGCGAAAACCTCTCCAAAAAAAAAAGGAAAAAAAAAAAGTAAATGTAACAAAAATTATGAGCATATGTACTTGTTTTTTTTTCTTATCTCAACTTATATAGATATAAAATTGTGTTAATTAATAATTATAATGCTGTGTTGTTAGGTTTATAACATCGATAGATATAGTATGTATGAAAATAATAGCATAAAAATGGAGAATAGTGAATAGAACAATATGACAATATTGTTTCTAGCTCTTGAGGGAATTAAGTTGGTATAGATCTGAGGCAGAGTCTAATTTACTTAAGACGTATATGGTAAGCCCTAGAAAACCATTAAGAAAAAAACAAAATAGATAATGAAAAAATTATTAAAGTAATTTAAATCAAAGATCTGATTAAGAAAAAATAAACCAGTAAAGGAGAAATAGAACAAAAGTAATATAAGACATATAGGAACAACAACAACAAAATGGTCAGATATAAACCCTGATAATACTATTAGATATTGTATTACTCAGGATTTTCCAGAGAAGGAAAAACGGCTATCTATCTAGATATTGAATATATCTAAATCTCTCTCTCTCTCTCTCTCTCTCTCTCTCTATATATATATATATATATATTGAATTGGCTCATGATTATGGAAGCTAGAAAGTCCAAATCTGCAGTGTAGGCCAACAGACTTGAGAGCCAGGAGAACCAGTGGTGTAGTTCCAGTCCAAAGGCCAGCAGGCATAGACTCGGGAGCGTTGATATTCCTGCTACAGTGTGAAAGCCAGCAGGCTGGGGACACAAAGAGCCACTGTGTAGATGAAGCCTTAGAGCAGTCTGCAGAATTCCCTTTCTCAGGGGAGCCAATCTTTTTTTTTTTATTCTATCTTATATTCAGGCTGTCAGTTCATTGGATGAGACTACCCATATTATGGAGGGCATTCTGTTTTACTCAGTATTCACTTATGTAAATGACAAATCACATCCCCCCCCCAAGTCAACAAATAAATGAAACATCATTAGATGAATTAAACAATTTGATTTAAAGGCTGAAATTATCAGAGAGGATTGAAAACAATATGCAATTATGTACTGTCTATAGGAGACACATGTTAGAGTCAAATATATAAATAGGTTGACTATAAAGAGACAGAATATTCAATTAATATTAACTTTGGTTTATACAATTTTTCATATCAGTTGTTCTTTATTTATTTATTTCCATTTGAGGTCATTTTGTACTGCCTGATAAATACCCTTTAGAATTTTTCTCACTGAAGGGGCCAGCAGGTGACATCGTGGTTCAGGGCACTGGACTCCCACATGGCTGACTATGGTCCAAGTTCCAGATCTGGTGGCTTACTTTCTTGCTCTCTCTCTCTCTCTCTCTCTCTC
>NW_006159565.1:8590516-8603881 GCF_000334495.1 Tupaia belangeri chinensis
GAGGAGAAGGGATTGTGGCGTGACCATCCCCACCGGGGGGGTGATTTCTCGCTTTCTGGCTCTCTGTCTCTCTCTGTCTGTCTGGTGAGCACACGCGCCCTATAGCGAAAACCTCTCCAAAAAAAAAGGAAAAAAAAAAAAAGAAAGTAAATGTAACAAAAATTATGAGCATATGTACTTGTTTTTTTTCTTATCTCAACTTATATAGATATAAAATTGTGTTAATTAATAATTATAATGCTGTGTTGTTAGGTTTATAACATCGATAGATATAGTATGTATGAAAATAATAGCATAAAAATGGAGAATAGTGAATAGAACAATATGACAATATTGTTTCTAGCTCTTGAGGGAATTAAGTTGGTATAGATCTGAGGCAGAGTCTAATTTACTTAAGACGTATATGGTAAGCCCTAGAAAACCATTAAGAAAAAAACAAAATAGATAATGAAAAAATTATTAAAGTAATTTAAATCAAAGATCTGATTAAGAAAAAATAAACCAGTAAAGGAGAAATAGAACAAAAGTAATATAAGACATATAGGAACAACAACAACAAAATGGTCAGATATAAACCCTGATAATACTATTAGATATTGTATTACTCAGGATTTTCCAGAGAAGGAAAAACGGCTATCTATCTAGATATTGAATATATCTAAATCTATCTCTCTCTCTATATATATAAATATATATATATTGAATTGGCTCATGATTATGGAAGCTAGAAAGTCCAAATCTGCAGTGTAGGCCAACAGACTTGAGAGCCAGGAGAACCAGTGGTGTAGTTCCAGTCCAAAGGCCAGCAGGCATAGACTCGGGAGCGTTGATATTCCTGCTACAGTGTGAAAGCCAGCAGGCTGGGGACACAAAGAGCCACTGTGTAGATGAAACCTTAGAGCAGTCTGCAGAATTCCCTTTCTCAGGGGAGCCAGTCTTTTTTTTTTTATTTTATCTTATATTCAGGCTGTCAGTTCATTGGATGAGACTACCCATATTATGGAGGGCATTCTGTTTTACTCAGTATTCACTTATGTAAATGACAAATCACATCCCCCCCCCAAGTCAACAAATAAATGAAACATCATTAGATGAATTAAACAATTTGATTTAAAGGCTGAAATTATCAGAGAGGATTGAAAACAATATGCAATTATGTACTGTCTATAGGAGACACATGTTAGAGTCAAATATATAAATAGGTTGACTATAAAGAGACAGAATATTCAATTAATATTAACTTTGGTTTATACAATTTTTCATATCAGTTGTTCTTTATTTATTTATTTCCATTTGAGGTCATTTTGTACTGCCTGATAAATACCCTTTAGAATTTTTCTCACTGAAGGGGCCAGCAGGTGACATCGTGGTTCAGGGCACTGGACTCCCACATGGCTGACTATGGTCCAAGTTCCAGATGCACTGGCTTACTTTCTTGCTCTCTCTCTCTCTCTCTCTCTCTCTGTCCCTCTCTAGTCAAATTAAAATAAATAAATAAAGTTAAATTAAATAATTCTTTAATTTTTTTTTCTTACTGAGTATCTAAATGTTGCAAACTCTCTTTGTTTTTAGTAATTTGAAAACATTATTTTCCCCTCATTTCTGAGAGATGATGTATCTGGGTTTCAAGTTTTTATTGGTATTTATTGTCTCTTGTGCATATCTGTTGTTTTCATGGTTCCGTTGTGCCATTAAAGAAGTGAGCTGCCAAGTAATATAGATTTTAAAATAGAATATATTACCAGACATAAAGAGAGGCATATTATAATAATAAAAACATCAATCTATCAGAACTTTGTAAAAATTATAAGTGTATGTGTATTTAACAGCAGGAGTCCCAAATACATGGAACAGCCCAAGGGAGAAAGAGACAATTCAACAATAATAGAAACTTTACTACTCACTTTAGATATTGGCTAGAACAAATGGGCCTAAGATTGACAAGGAAACAAAAGACTTGAACAACACTAATCACAGGTAGATCTAATAAACACTGACAGAACTCTTGACCCAACAACAGCAGAACATACATTCTTCTCGAGTGTACATGGAAAATTATCCAGGACAGACCATTTGTTGGCTCTTCTTGAAACAAGTCTCAACAAACATAAGAGAGTAGAAAGCATAAAATAGACATTCTCTTATCACAATAGAAGAAGCTTAAAATTTAATATCAGAAAGAAATTTGGGAAATTCACAAAAATGTGTAAATGAAACACACTAATAAATATGCAATAGATCTTAGATAAAAGTGTAGAGAAATGAGAAGATACATTGAGATAAATGAAAACAAAGATACAACATACCAAAACTGATGGGCTGTAGCGCTTCCAGAGAAATTTATACTGTAAACTTTTAAAAAATAAAATTGATTCAAAATCAACAACTAGACATTCAGTGTTAAGATCCTAGAATAAGAAGGACAAACAAAACCCGTATCAAGTAGAGAAAGAAAATAATAAGAATTAGGGTGGGAATTAATGAAATAATAGAAAAGATCAATGAAACCAATGTTAGTTCCTCAAAAAGATCAATAAACCTGACAAACTGTTGGCTAAACTGACCAACAAAAAGAGAGAGTACTCAAATTACTAAAATAGGAATAAAGGAGGAAGTGATACTACTTGTCTTACATAAATGAAAAGCATATAAAGGAAATGCCACGAACAACTGTGTACCAACAAACCCAATAACATGAAATTGACAAGTTTCTAGAAAGACACAAATTACACAAACTAAACAGACCTATAACAAATAAAGATTAAATTATAATTTAAAAAGCTTGAAATAAGAAAGCCTAATAATATTAGATGACTAAACTGATGAGTTCTACCAAACGCTTAAAGAATTAATACCAATTTCTCACAAATCCTAAAATACAGAAGCATAGGGAATGCTTCCAAACTTACTGTGTGAGGTGCAGCTACTTTGGAAAATAGGGGAGTTCTGCAATCTTTTTTTTTTTTTTCTTGGAGAGATTTTGTTTTGTTTTGTTTTGCTATAGGGCACATGCACTCCCCAGAAAGACAGAGAGACAGAAAGCAAGAAATCACCCCTCAAGGGGGATGTCCATGCCACAATCACTTCCTTCTCCTCCAATCTCCTCTCCGGATCCTGGGCATGCACGCACATGCACCCGGCATGAGTTTAAGCCATGGGGTCCAGGACTCAAACTGTGGAAGGCTACATTGGAATCCAGCAATGTAGCCATTATGCTATCTGCTGGTCCCAAGGAGTTCTGCAATCATTTAAACATTGATTTTTTTTTCCTTCCTGACTATATACTCAGGAGAAATCAAACATCTCTACACAAAAACTTGTACATAAATGTTCATAGCAACATTTTTTTGTGTCCTAATTTCTTCATTTAAGGACACCAGGTAGGTCAGATTAGGGACTGCCTTTATGACCTCATTTTATTTTAACTACCTTTTTAAAGACCTTCACTCCAAATAGTCACATTCCAAGACACCACTGTGATTTAAGATTTTAACATATAGATTGAGGGGTATAATTCAGCTGATAATACATTATATATGTCATTTAAATTACTGTTTGTTTAAATGAAGACCCCTTTTAAGGGAAAAAATTTCCTTGTTACATGATTTATTTTAAAATAATACATCGAAAAATGTAGAGGCATCAAGCTAGGTTTAAGGTTTTTATGTATTTTGCTCTTACATAATCATAATCCAAGAAGATTTCCGTGTGACTACAATAAAACCTAAAACCAGCATAATTTGTATTAACAATTATATACTCTAATGGATAATATTGCATAGATTTTTATTGTTACTATTATATTATACTTTAAATTACATAATTTAATTTTTGGTTATTATGTTTTTATTTCTGAAATTTCCATGTGATTTTTTTCTTTGTATCTTATATTTCTTTACTGAGACTTCGTTTTGCATTTGTTTCAAGCATGTTTCTGCTTGTTTGTTGAAGCATTTTTATGATGGCTGCTTTAAAATCCTTGCCAGATAATTTTAACATTTTCATGTTCATATTTGTTGATTTCCTAATGAGATCTGCCTGATCCTCAGTATGAGTGGTATTTAATTGGTACCTGAATGTTTGGGGTATTTTTTATTAATCCTTGAGCCTTCTTTTTTTTTTTTTTTTGAGAGACTTTCGCTTTAGGGCGCCTGCACTCGCCAGACAGAGAGAGACATAGAGACAGAAAGCGAGAAATCACCCCCCAGGGAGGATGGTTACGCCACAATCCCTTCTCTTCCATTCTCCTCTCGGGATCATGGGCATGCACGCACACGTGCCCGGCGTGAGTTCTAAGCCGCCGGGTCCGGGACGCGAACCGCGGTCGACTACGTGAGAGTCCAGCGACATAGCCATTACGCTAACTGCTGGTTCCCTTAATCCTTGAACCTTTTTAAACCTTGTGTTATTTAGCAGGACTCCTCAGATACCACTCAGCAAAGGGGATGTTGGGATGCCTATTCAGCCCTGAAGAGGGTGAAAGTCTAGACTCTTCCCTTTATGTCCAAGGGGCTCCAAATGGGGCTGTAGTTTTCTGTTTTGTTTTTCTATGGTGTTTGGCTAGAGTGGGCAGTTATTCTCTAATAGTTTTCTCTTTTGCTAGGCTGCTTCTTGCCCTTCACCTAGGAGAGCAGACTCTTCTTGAGACCTTTTTTTTTTTGTCTGTGCCCTCTGGTATTTTGGGAAGCTGGTTTTTCCAGTATGGGATACAAGAGGCAAAATGAACACTCACAGAGCCAAGAACAGGCACCACGCTGTTTCACAAGTCCCCAGATCTCTCGATGGTCTGCTTGCTTTTCTCTGCCTTTCCAACTCATCTTAGATTTGTTTTATGTGTAATGCATAGTGTTTTTAGTAATGCTTAATGGAAGGAGCAGGGAAAAGTACTTCTTCATCTTTCCAGAAGCAGAAGTCCTAATTTTACTATAGAAGAATTTATTTGGAAACTGAATCTGTCAGATTCTTTGATTTTCAACTTGATAGCTATCATCTGAGTTATCAACATTATGCTGACATTTTGCTTCTTTTTGGATGTTAGATTTGCTTTTAATTATTTACTCATCATTTTTTCTCAGCTAATCCTCCTTTAATAGGTGCCCTGAGATATTGCGATGAAGCCATTTCATTAAAAAAATTTTTTTGAGAGATTTTTGCTATAGGGTTCATGCGCTCACCTTAGATAGAGAGACAGAAAGCAAGAAATACTTGCCACCTCCCCGGGGGGCAGAGGCGGATGGCCACATGACAATCCCTTCTCCTCCATTCTCCTCTCAGGATTTTGGGCACACATGGACATGTGCCCTGCACAAATTTCAAGTTGCCGGGTTTTGAGACTCAATCTATTGTCATCCATGTGAGCGTTAGTGATGTAATCATTACGCCATCTGCTGGCCCAAAAATTCTTAGATGAGAGTTGATCATTACATTTATTGATGACAAAATCTGGTGTATAAATACATGTGATCCTTTCAGCACCTCTGCTCAGACCTTGAACATGAAGACAATACCACACAGGCAGTATTTTTTCAAGTTGTCTATACCTTATTTCTGATCATGACCCAGTTTCCCAACTTCTTCTTTTCCAGCTACCTGAAATCTTCATTTGGCATCACCCTTGCTACAACTTCAAATACAAATGCAGAAAATAAAATTGCTTCACACTAATTATATAGTGACCTCTAATGTCTATATTATCTTACCTTGTCATCAAAATGATAAAAAATCTTAAAATTGCAAAATTATCATTGAATTCATGATTTATAGAAGCTACAATTACAAACCTACAGGAATTTACAAACTCCAACTTGAGAGAATCAAGCCTAAACTATTTCCAAATCCATCTGATGAGTGAGAAAAGTTATTAAAATACTGCAAACTGATTTGCGGGTGGCTGGTACATACAAGGAACCTTCAAAAATTTCTAAAAAATGTTTATGATAAAAAAACTATACATGGATTATAATGTTTAAAAAAAATTTTGCATGAAAATAAGCTCAGACTCCAATTCCATTGTTCCATGAAGTTTTTTTCTTTTTTTGAGAGGTTTTTGCTATAGGACACGTGCACTTGCCAGAGAGACAGAGACAGAATGCAAGAAATCACCCCCTAGGGGGATGGCCATGCCACAATCTCTTCTCCTCAATTCTCCTCTCGGGATCCTGGGAACGCACTCACATACACCTGGTGTGAGTTTAAGCCATCGGGTCCAGGACTCAAATTGTGATTGACTACATGGGAGTCCAGCAACGTAGCCATTAGACCATTTGCTGGTCCCTCCATGAATGTTTTGAAGTCCCCTCATATTGAGGCACTGGACTGGATAAGCGGCAGGTAAGCACCATCTAACCAGTGGAGTAATGATGATAATCGTAGGCTTATTTGCATGTCTGTTGTATCATTCACTGACTGTCCCTTTCCATATTGCTTGGTCCCTATTATTTTCAGGATGCTCATTTCTGGCTAACAGTCTCTGCATCTGTGCCTGAGGGTTCTCTCTCTCAGAAACCACAGAAACAATTCTGTCTGTTGCAGGCCAGAAATGATATTCCTCGGAGCAGCCCTCAATTCATGACTCCCAAGAGTTTGTGTATAAATACCCAAAATGTACTTTGTAAAGTGCTTTTGCTTTTGATATTTCATTTGACAATAATTCTGGAAGGAAGGAAGTTATATTAAACAAGACTTACAATGAAATGTAATTCCCATATCCTGTTTTGTTCTCAGATATATGCCAAGAATACCATCTGGCACATTATAGATACTCAATAAGTAATTGATTAAGAAAGGAAAAAACTGAAGCTCTTTTAAGTAATCTGGTTAAACTCTCAGTGATAGAACCAGGGCTTGACTGCTGGATCTCTTGGCTCCAAGTACAATACTCTCTTTACTGTATACCCAGGTTTTTGTTCCTACCCCCATGGTCTCAAATCATGGTTTTTGAAGGAATTTAAAGATAATTTAAACATGCCAGGATCATCATCCAGCCCTAAACTAGTTTCAGAGTCTATGAAATGAAAATATTTGTGAAAACATTAAAGATATTTATGGCACAAATTGTCAAGTGTGCTTGCTTATGTCACGTGGACACTTGAGGTGGGCCACATCATTCCCATGGTGGTCATTTGGTGATGCAGAGCCTCATCAAGTAGAAGCAGCTAGTTTTCCTTAGCTCTAAGGCAATTGGAACACGTCCTGACCCAACCTTATTTTCAGGTCCTCCTTCTCATCATGTGTTTGAACATCTGACACTCAACTTGCTTAAAGGAATCTCATTCTTTAACATTCTATCTTGAGCTTTAGAAAAAATTATTTTATACCTCCTTCGGGGATTATAACATGTTCTTTAATAAATAGACAGTTGTAGATAAATCCATATTTAGCAATATGAACAAAGAAATAATATGCATCACACTTAGCTATTAGATTAGATACTAAGTCATTAATCAACTTTTATGTAAGTCATTCATTTTTCTGCAAATGGGTGGTTATTCTGTGAAACCATTTTGATGCTGGAGCACTCCTTTCTCTAAACTCCTTAAAGTCATCAGGCACATTAAAGGATATCCAATTTCATTGGTCTAAGCCGAGTGATCGCAATTCATCAAGGCATGAAAAGTCTGTCCAGTCTTGTGGAATATCATTAAATGGTTCAAGGACATTTCTAATCTTAATGATGGCCAAGGGGGAGCAACTATTATGATGATGAATGGGAATGAATATCTGGAAAAAGTTCAAGGCATGTTATACTTACAAAGACTAATACATGTTGTTTATCTAAATCATCCAACTGATTAAAGAAACACACAAAGCCCAAGACAGTTAAAAGCAGAGAACCAAATAGGGTTTGACCTACCCTGGTATATTTATCGCTGACCATGTCATGCGTGTAAAATGTATTGCTCTACCAAGATGCTGTGTATATAAATCGGGCGGGTCTTTTGAGGCTGATGTTGAGTAATATAGGCTGTCCAGTTTATTGCCTGGCTAAATATTTATATAAAATGAGTTCATTGATGGTGGGGAAGGCTCCTTAAAAGGAGTTTTTCAGTGTTACTAACTGATTAGCTACAACACCCAAGGCTTGGCAGAGCTGGGTGGTGGTAAAATTTGGTGCTTCCATTCCTAAAACTAATTCCTGAATTGCTCAGTTTCTAATCCCAGATCTGAGTTATATTTGTGTGTGTATTTGTAACTAAGTAAGACAAAACCCTCTTGGTACCAAGAGAAACACAAAGTCTTCAAAGAAAGGGTAAATTCTTTGGGGTACATACCTAGAAAAATGTTCTCTAAAGTCCATCTTTTGTCTGGGATGCATGCCCAAAATCCTCAGAGGAGAATAAAGAAGGGATTGCAGTATGGCCATCCCTGCTAGGGCATGATATTTCTGACTCTCTCCCTCTCTGGTAAGCACATGCATCCTATAGCAAACTTTAAAAAAAGGACATTCCTATTCCAACATCAAACTCGGGGCCAGGAGATTGGTTTGTCCTACATGAATTCTGTCAGAACTGAAAGGTATTGGTGGGTGAGTGTGTAAGGTGGAAGTGAGGGATGGGCAGGGAATGAGAATCTCAATATCATCAGCCCAAGTGGTGAGAAGGGTAGGGATGGAGCAAGGTCAAGTGAGAAACCTGTGCATGGGCCTTTGACAGAGTAAGTCTCCAAGCACCTTTTCAAATAGGTACTTTGCCAGAGTCCATTACACACTGCTTTTCCCAGTAAGAAAAATTCAGACCAATGAGGAAGTAATATAACAATTTATAATAATGATGGGGCTGGCAGGTGGTGTGGTGGTTAAGGACGCTGGACTCCCACATGGCCGACCACGGTTCAAGTCCTGGACCTGGAGGCTTGCTCTCTCACTTTCCTTCTCTCTCTTTCTCTCTCACTCTGTCCCTCTCTGGTCAAATTAAAAAAATGAAATAAATGAATGAATAAATAAAGTTAAATAAAATAATTCTTAAAAAAATTTATAATAATGTTTTATGGAGATCAATAGCCATAACCTTCTTCAGTGTAAGCCTCTACTGAAGCAAATATTTCTGGAAGCCAACTTACCATTCATCTCTGGGACTATTCCTAGGTAGTTTTTCTGAGGATTGAGTTAGACCCATAGACAAATGTCTCTAGTTCTTGTTTGCAGCATTAATAATAATATAATAATAATAGTCTCTGGCCATTTCTAGGTATAATAAGGGCTCGTGGTCTGGGCCAACTGGGAAGTAAAAATGTGAAAGTATGTGTCCCTAATATTCTTTGAATATAATTTAATATTCAGGGCCAGCAGGTGGTGTGGTAAGGGCACTAGACTTCCACGTGGAGTCCTGGAGCTGACGGCCTGCTTTCTCACTTTACCTCTCTATCTTTTTTTTTTTTTTCTCTCTCTGTCCCTCTCTGGTCAAATTAAAATAAATAAATAAATAAATACAAAGTTCAATAAAATGATTAAAAAAATAAAATATATATTCAAATATTGAGCTAAAATTTCCATACTCTCTTGGTACCAGTAATGCTTAGAACTATCTAGCTCATCAACACTCCTGAAAATAAAAAAAACAGTCAGCTCTAAATGTCCATCTTTTAAAGATGAGGTGATATCATATGTAGTAGATTGTTTCAGTTATCTATCAGTTGGTGCTTAATTAACCTCTCAAAAATGTAATTGCATAAAGCATTATATGAGGGGGCTTCAAAATTTTGTGGAACAATGGAATTAAAGAATGAGTCTATTTTGGCACAAAAAAAGTTTGAAATCCACACATATTATCTGCATAAAAGGCATTTTCCATGAACTCTTTTGAAGATGCTTCATATTACTGTTCATGATTCTGTGGACTAACCATTTCGTTCTCCTGTTTCATATACTGGGTCATCAGAAAAGTCATGACATACTTTTCTGTTTTTCTATGCAAAAATGTGTCAGGACTTTTCTCACAGCCTAACAGTGACGACTGGGAGAATGGGATAACTAGAAGGTCCAAATGACCTTGTATGTGTAGCCAGCAGCTGGTGCTGATTAGCAGACTGAGACCAAAACATGGACTTCACCATGCTGCTGCTTGTGCTTCCTTGAAACATGGCAGATCAAGGACATTTCAAAAAGAAGGAAATATAAATTTCCAATTCTCTCATGGCTTGGGTTCAGAAGTCCTATAGTTTGACTTCTGATATATTCTATTGGTCAAAGCAATGACAAGACTAGCCAGGGTTCAAAAAGAAGAGAAACAAAAATGGCATCTACCTACAGAGAGAGAAAGAATTGATGGCTAGTCTTTGGGAACTATGTGTTGCATAGGCACTAAATAGATATCTGTGGAATAAATAGATAGCTTGACTTAGTCCAGATTCTGCAGCTGATCAAAAGCTGAGTACATGCAGAACAGGCATGCAGGTTTCCCTCTCTAGTTGTTAAGAGGCATAATTAGTGAGTTTGGGACACTGGAACTCAACCAGCCAAAGTCAAATTCTGGCTCTGCCACCATCCATTCAACTTTGAGAGAGTCTAAGAATCTCACTGTATCACATTTAATGCATTTTTTAAAATAGGAAGAATGATAGTGCCTATCTCTAGCGGTTGTTGTGAGATTGAACAGGTTAATAAATTTAAAGTGCTTTGGTGCACACTGTGTAAATGTTAGCAATGATCAATATATCAGTTAGGTTTTGGTGCTTCTGGTGATGCTCTGATTAATTACTCATTAGTGCCTAAACTTATTGATCCAACAACAGACATTCAAATCTTCCACTAAAGTGAAAGTATATCATATAACCAGTGTGCTGGATCTCAGGGTATTTATTACCCATGCCATTTCCAGGGAATGTTTTCTGAGCCTTCAGAAGGATGAAGATAGAGAGATGAAGACCAAAACACTCTGGCTGTGAAAGGAGGGGCAACGGCAGCTTCGGTCTAGTCAGTTCTCCACACATCCTTTGTGTCCATAATCACCAAAGACAGACAGACAACAAAGGTCCACCCAATGCCCAGCAGTATGCCCTGAGTTCCCATGTACCTAAGAAAGATAGATCAACCCAGGATTTGAAGTCTATCTATCTGACCCCTGAAATTGGCCAATATGCTATCTCTCCACTGAAGCATGTGTCCATTGAAAGAAGCAAGAACTTGCAGTGAACTAGGAGTAGTTTGATCATCAACTCTCCAACCTCCTCCATCTTCCAAGACCAAATTGAAGTGCACTTTTCTAGGTCAGCCTGCACTTCATGACTTTGCTCCCACAACTTGTTTTCACTTGGTCTACAGCCACCCATATATGCCTTTGGACTTTTTGTTTTAATTAAGTTGAAATGGTTGTGTATATAAGTATTACCTGCATGAGGAAGTGAAAATATTGATTCTGACTGATATTTTTTAGAGTAAACAGATCAACTTAGCTTGATTAAATATGATTGATGATGGGAAATTAAATGTGACCAAAAAAACATCTTTATCTCTTACTATTGTATCATCTTTGACTGTAAATTCTTTGGTTAGTTATCTTTGGCCAGACAATCTACACTTTATTTAGAATCAAATTTTTCAGAATATTTCTAGTTATTTAGTGAGATCTCTTATATTTGATAAATATTTATTGAGCATCTAATCCATGCCAGGCATTTGCCTAACCATTAGAAATACAGTAATGAATAAAACAGATGCGGTCTCTGACTTCATTACACTTGTAAGAAACAGAAAATGAGTAGACAAAATATTAATTTCAGAGATTTAAAAGTGCTATCATGAAAAAAATAAACAGGGTAAAGAAATAGAGGGTAATAGCACTGTGTGTGAATTATATTTTAACTTGGTTGTGTCATTAAAGGCCTCTCTGATGTGTTGATAGTTGAGCATGGGCCTGAATGACTGAGAGTTGATGAGAGCATCAGTTTGGGGATGGAAAATGGCAGGTGCAAAAACTCTGAAGCAGGGATAAGCTTGGTGTGTTGAGAAAGCATAGGAAAAGCCACTGTGGGTAATATAGAGTCAATCAGCAAGAGAGAGATAGGAGAGGTGAGTTTGGAGAGGTGTGAGGTACCAGGCCATGGAGGAGCTTGTAGGACATGGTAAGAAGTCTTGATGTAATTTCAACCAAGCAGAAAACAATTTGAAGATATTATGTATAGGAGAGACACGATGATTACTGTGTCTTACAAAGCTTTTTCTAGACATGGTTAGAATAGCCTGGGGATAGAAAGGGAATCAAGGAAAGGGAGGCCAGTTAAAAGGAAGAAATCTTAATCGTTTTCTAGACATGGTTAGAATAGCCTGGGGATGGAAAGGGAATCAAAGAAAGGGAGACCAGTTAAAAGGAAGAAATCTTAATCATTTTTTGACTAGACTAACATACAGTGTATTCATGCTAGAAAAATTCATTTTCAATGTTGTAAAGATATATAGTGATTGAATATAAAAAATATTAAAAATATAGCAGTAGATCATTGATTTTCTCTGCTGTATAGTTTTCCTCTGAATGCATATACCACAATGTATTTATTTATTCTAGTATTGATGGGTACTGGATTATTTTCATTTCGGGGTTATTAAAAATGGTGCTGCCATGAATATTCATGTATGTTTTTCTGTGGGTGTGTGTTTTCATTTCTCATCAGTTAATGCATAGGAGTGAAAATTCTGGGTTATTTAGTGTTTTACATTTATATAAGAATGTAAGAAACTGCCAGTTTGTTTCCAGAGTAGTTGATCTTCCATTTTTATTACCATTGCTTCTTACCAGGGGTTTAAAGGACCTTAGGTAAAAGAGAGTTTAACAATGAGAAACATGGACTGGTTGTTTTGTCTCTTTGTTTCACTCATTTGAAACACATCTATCTTTTTTTTTTTTTTTCTGTGAAAGTCAAATACTCAGGAAAAAAGAAATAGTTATCTGATCCTGATAATAAAGAAACTGAAGAGCATGCTAATGAATTGACAGCCTAACAGGGGAGAATAGTTCTTTAGCCTTCTTTCCTCTTTTTAAGATTCTTACCTGGAGACTACTCAATCCTGCTATTTCAACCCCTATGGCATAATCCTATGCAGATTTCTCACATAGGCCTATTAAATATTTCTTTCCCACCAATCAAACTTTCCTTTTTCTTTTCTTTCTTTTTATTTTTCCTATAGGGTGTGCGTACTTACCAGGGAGAGAGAGAAAGACAGAAAGAGGGAAAGTGAGAAATTACCACTCAGGGGGATGACTACACCACAATCCCTTCTTCATTCTCTTAGGATCTTGGGCATGTGGGCACTAATGCCAATTGTGATTTGTAAGCCGCTGGGTACAGGACTTGAACTATGCAGTTGACCATGTGGGGTCCAACACCTAAACCTCCATGGCACCTTTTGGCCCCACCCTTTTTTTTATAACAGCA
>NW_006159565.1:8605237-8606710 GCF_000334495.1 Tupaia belangeri chinensis
AAAAAAAAAAAAAAAGAATTTTCTGGAACTAACAGTAAAGTCACTTTGATGCAGGCTTAATTCTGACACGAGGCTGTAGGCAATTCATCAGTCTGGAAAACCAGTTCCCTAAAACTGAGTACGGAAAGGCAGATTACTTTCTTGACCTTCACATGCTGAGTGAAAAGAGTGTACTTTACAATTACTTATATTGTTGATTGTTAAATCTGGGAAAATTGTAGGCATGACTAGGATGCCAACTGCTGCATTCCCACCTCTTCAATTTAAGGTGTAAAACCTTTTCTAAATATTCTTAATTTTTAAAAATTATAGCGTGCTGTGTGCACACACAACAGAAATTGAGAGATAAACAGAAAAAACACCCCAATGGAGTCTAATTATGCCATGATTCGCTTTTTCCATCTCCTCAGGGTTCTGGGCACTTGCTTGCACACGTAGCTTGTTTTCAGGCAACCTCACTGATCGAAACTTATGACTGGGTATGTGACTTCTATCACTGCAGTCCATTTCTGCACTCCCTAGGCTGGGCCCATAAAGCCTTCCATATATAATAAAATGGTAACATCTCAACAGCATATCCTGTAATCAAGGTAAATTATAAAACTTCTCTCTTTTTGTCCTTCCTTTGATTTTTTAAAATTAAGATTACTGTTAAAAAAAAAAAAAGAAAGAAACAAAAAATCCACCGTGAAACTTTAGCTATTCTGTCAAAAATCCAGTGGGAATGAAGAGTGAATGGAAATACCAACAGCCTGTTAGTATAATAGCAAATGATTTTAATGAGTTCTCAATATTTAGGAAGCAGCAGTGGTCCCTAAATAAGTAAGTTTGCCCATGGTATCAACATGACTATTTTGCTGCCAATGCAAGATCTCCACAGGACTCTTTGGGGATGGGACCAAGATAAACAGGACCGATGGCTTGGGGAAAAGGAGAGTAGAAAGACTTTCACTGAGGGAGGTAAATGTAGCTAAATTAAGTAGCCATTTTCTCTCCAATCAGATCCCCAGGTACATCTTGAACCATTCACCTGATTGAAATAGAAGATAGAGGTGATCCATAAAGCATTCCAGAGCTACCATCACTGTCATATTACATACAGTTGGCAAGGCTTAACACACAGGGAATGGAGAAAGCATGCTGAGGCTTGTGTAATTCCTCAGCCACATGTATGGTGGGTAGGGATGTTGGAAACATTCTAGCCATGGAAAATAAACATCTCACCTCTGAAGTGTATAGCCCTACAAACACCATGGAACAAAGACTCAGTATTGTGAGCTGAGCCAAGAATTTCCCAAAAGAGAGGGTGGAGCATGGGCATGGCTTTCCTTCTCTTCCCTTGGGTAATATCATCATATCGTCTGGGGGTAGTGTGTGCAGAAGGGAGCCTTTAGAAAGATGCCTATACCACAATTTATGGCTCCCCATGGCAACTAAATCTCTGCTCTCTGAACTATAGCCCAGCAACCACAA
>NW_006159565.1:8606731-8618341 GCF_000334495.1 Tupaia belangeri chinensis
CTTTTTGAAAGTTTTTTTTCCCCAATAAAATATATGGACATAATTTTATGATTAAATAAATGCCCCAAAGTAGTAAAGGACCTTACTACTTCCTACTCTCAAGTCCTACTGCTCAAGACCCACTTTTATCTCTTTGAACTGTTTCTTTTAGTATTCATCATCATTTGCTTATACTCTTTCTGGATTTATCTATTTTAGACCCTATGTGTTGACCTTCTGATGTGTTTGTAAGAACATAATTTCTTACACATCTCCTCTTCTTTTACTTTCTCCCTGCTATCTTGTTTTTTATTATTTTAATAATTTTTATACATTTAATTACCATATATCAACACAGCTTTAAAATGAATTTTCCCAGCATGAACACACTGCATACCAGTCCAGTTAAAGATATACACTCTATCATCAACAGACAGTCCTACACTTCTGTGTCCCCCAGATGTCCTGCCTGTCTTTGATTTCCTTTCTTTCACCCTTCCCCAGCTCCCAACTTCTTCCCACACTGTATCCATTTTCCATGCTTCTGTATCCTCCAGTCTTTCAGTTCACACCATACAGTGAGGACATTTGGTGTATATTAAGTGGGGACATACCATGTCTCTCTTTCATAGACTGACTTGTTTCACTCAGAAGTAAATCTTCCATATTCATCCACTTTCTATCAAATGCAAGGATCTATTGTTTTTTATGGATGAGTAGTATTCCATAGTGTACATATGCCACACTTTTTAAATCCATTCATCTGTTCATGGACATTTAGGCTGGTTCCATGTCGTAGCAATTATGAATAATACTGCCATAAACATGTATGTGCAAGCCCTTCTCCAACTAAGTACACTCCTGTCCTTTGGGTGGATACCTAGGAGTGGAATTGCTAGATCATATTGTAATTCTATTAGTAGGTCTTTTAGAAACCTCCATATTGTTCTTCATAGCGGCTTTACTAATTTACATTCCCACAACATTGTAGGAGAGTTCCCTTTTACCATAGCCTCATCAGCACTTACCTATTTTTTTTTTTTTTTTAAATCTCAGTCATTCTAACTGGGATTAGGTGATATCTCATTGTGGTTTTGAATTGCATCTCTCTTATGATAAGGGATGTTGATGCTTTTTTTTTTTTTTGGAGGGGTTTTCACCACAGGGCATGTGTGCTTGCTGGATAGACAGAGAGAGACAGAGAGACAGAAAGCGAGAAATCACCCCCCAGGGGGGATGGTCACGCTGCAATCCCTTCTCCTCCATTCTCCTCTCAGGATCTTGGGCACGCACGCACACGCGCCCGGCGTGAGTTTTAAGCCACCAGGTCCAGGACGCAAACCGCTGTCGACTACATGGGAGTCCAGTGACATAGCCATTACACTAACTGCTGGTCCCAGGGATGTTGATGCTTTTTGACAGTTCATATATCTTCCTTAGAGAGTTGTCTGTTCAGCTCACTTTCCCATCTTTTACTTGGGTTTATTAGATTTTTTTTTTTTGTAAGCCATTTGAGTTCCCTGTATGTTCTAATTATCAGTCCTTTGTCTGAGACATAGTTTGTAAATACATTCTCCCAATCCAAGAGTTGTCAACTCATGCTAACTATTGTTTCTTTTGCAGTGCAGAAGCTTCTTAATCTGAGATAATCCCCCTTGTCTATTTTTGGGATTACTGCCTATAGCCTTTGCCTACTCAGTGTCTCCAAGAGTTTCTCTTGCACTTTCCACTATTAGTTTTTATAGTTTGGAGTCTTAGGTTTTGATCTTTGATCCATTTTGAGTTTATTTTCATTAATGATGAGAGATGGAGGTCCAGTTTCATCTTTCTGCAGGTGGATACCCAGTTTTTACAGAACCATTTGCTAAAGAGCTTTGCTTTTCCCCACTAGGTTGACTAGTGCCCTTTGTAAAAATCAGTTAGCTGTATGTTTGGGGGTTTATTTTTAGGGTCTCAATTCTGTTCCACTGGTCCACATGTCTGCTATTATGCCAATATCATGCTGTTTTGATTAGCACAGCTTCGTAATATATTTTGGGCTCAGAGAGTGAGATGCCACCTACTCCACACTTCTTGTGCAGCATTGCCTTGTTAATACATGGTATTTGATGATTCCAGACTAACTCTGTGATGTTCTTTTATATATCTGTGAAAAATCTAGGGACCAGCAGTTGGCATAATGGCTATGTCCCTGGCTCCCATGTAGTTGACCACAGTTTAGGTCCCGGACTTGTTAGCTTAAACTCACACTGGGCGCGTGTGCATGCATTTCCAAGATCCTGAGAGGAGATTGGAGGAGAAGGGATTGTGGTGTGGCCATCCCTGCCAGGAGTTGACTTCTTGCTTTCTGTCTCTCTGTCCCTCTCTGTCTTTCTTGGAGAGGTTTTCTTTTTTTTTTTTTCCCCGCTATAGGGCGCGTGCGCTCACCAGACAGACAGAGAGAGACAGAGAGACAGAAAGCAAGAAATCAACCCCCAGGGGGAATGGTCACGCCACAATCCCTTCTCCTCCATTCTCCTCTCAGGATCTTGGGCAGGCACGCACACGTGCCTGGCGTTTTAAGCCACCGGGTCCAGGATGCGAACCGCGGTCGACTACGTGGGAGTCCAGCGACATAGCCATTACGCTAACTGCTGGTTCCCCCTCTCTGTCTTTCTGACAAGCACACGTGCCCTATAGAAATCACCTTAAAAAAAAAAAAAAAGGGCAAATCTCTTTAGTACTTTGATTGGGATTACCTTAAATATGTTAAATATGTAGATTAGTTTTGGTAGAATTGCCATTTTGGTTATATTAATTCTTCTGATCCAGGAACATTGGATGTCCTTCCACTTTTTTGTGTCATTTTCAATTTCTTGTTTTAGATTTTCATAGTTTTTCTTGTAGTGGCCTTTGACTTCTCTGGTTAGATTTATTCGTATTTTATACTTTTTGTGGTTATGCAAATGGGATTACTTTCTTCATTTCTACCTCATTTCTACTTCATTTATTCATTTCTACTTGTTGGTAAAGATTTTTGTATATTGATTTTGCATCTTGCCACTTTACTATATTCATTTATTAGTTACAAAGTTTTTTTGTGGATATCTTTGAGTCTTCTATGTTTATAATCATATTGTCTGCAGACAGATAATTTCACCTCTTCTTCCCCTATTTGAATGCCTTCTATTTTATTCTTTTATTTATTTATTTATTTTTTCATTGAATTGGCTAGAACTTCCAGCACTATATTGAAAAGGAGTGGAGAAAGTGGGCAACCTTGTCTTGTACCATTTTTTAGTGGGAAAGTTTTCAGCTTTTCCCCATTCAGTTTGGTGTTAGCTATGAGTTTTTTATATATGGCTTTTATTGTGTTGAGAAATGCCGATTTTGCTGAGTCTTAATCATGAAGGGATGCTGTATTTTATCAAATGCTTTTTCTTCATCAATTGATATGATTATATGTTTCTTATCTCTCTTTCTGTTAATATGGTGTATTATGTTTATGGTTTTGCATATTTTGAACTATCCTTGCATCCCTAGAATAAAGTCTACCTGGTCATGATGTATAATCTTTTTTATGTGTCATTGGAGAAAAGAAAAGAAATGGGCAGGGGGCTTTAGATGGAGATGTCTGCTTAATAGGCCTGTAATTCCCCTGTCCTAAATGGGGTGGAAGAGTGAAGAAAAGTAAAGAATTAGCAAAAGAAAGGGGGAAAATGGAAAACAAACAAACAAGCAAGCAAACAAACAAAACAGCCAACCTTTCCAGTTCTGCAACTAGGAGGTGGAC
Organism: Tupaia belangeri chinensis; assembly: GCF_000334495.1. NCBI lineage: Eukaryota > Metazoa > Chordata > Mammalia > Scandentia > Tupaiidae > Tupaia > Tupaia belangeri. The sequence goes on from NW_006159565.1 coordinate 8,610,483, forward strand.
TTGGGATGGGAGGTATGGTGTGGGCTGGTCAACCCTGGCCACCCCAGTCTGGGCAAGGGGCTTCAGATTCTCCCTGTTATCTTAACATAATTACAGAACAATTTCCAGGCAAATGTTGATTGTTCACATGTTTATGATTGGTAAACATGATTTTCCACAGAAACAAGTGGGGAACTGTGATTATTATTATTTTTTCTAATGCTAGAGGGTGAATGGGTATGAGAGAGAGAGAGAGACAGAGAGAGTGAGCGAGTGAATGGGAGTGGTACCTCCCCATGGGAACTGACTATGCTGTAATGCTTTTTCCTCCAATTCTTTATCTTGTCAGGATTCTAGGCACGTGTGCATGTACCCATTATGTGCCAGGGCCAGGACTCAAACCCTGATCAGTCATGTGGGATCTGTGCAGGTTTGTGCAGCTCTTAGCCAATGTGCTTTGGGGCTGGCTCACGTGATCATCATTCTTAGATTGTACAATATTTTGTTGTTGTCATTGATTTACAGAGTTTTCTGGGTCTTATATTAATTTTTTTGATCAAATCTGCCAATGCCAATTGATAACTTTTCCAAAAGTTCAAAGATAATTTATTTGTTCTACTTTTTTCTTTGAAGACCTCCCCAACCCCCAACTCCCTCACCTTTTTTTATGTCTTTAGTGCTACTGTGTAGTTGTCATCCTGGAAATTTTCTTCATCATTACCTATGACCTCCCTTTCTGAATTTCCATGTCTTGCACTTTCTTGACTTACTCTCTCCTTTTGTTGGATTATGTTTTCATGATTTCCTAAGAAAGAACATATGGGAGGTAATCGTTTTGCAGTTTAGGGATGTGTCTGAAGATCCATTTATTCTACCCCTCACAATTGTTTACTGTTTACAATTTGGTTGCATATAGGTTCCTGGTTAAAACTCAGTTGCTTCATCGTCTTTCTGCATATGTGTTGCTGTGATTAGTCCAATGCAAACCTCATTTCTTTGTAAGTGACATTTTTTTCTCCCTTTGGGGTAGCTTTAGGATCTTCTTTATATTTCAATGAGCCTCATGGAACCCCTTTGATCTCAAGACATGTTCTTCAATTATGGAATTTTCTTTTTAGTGTTTTTTTTAATATATATAATATACTTCTCTCTCTTTTCTCTAAGTTTCTAGAATAAATATTTGAGTCTTGAATCTCTAGATTGTTTCTCTAAGACTCTCATCTTATTTCTCTTTTAAGAAAAATCTTTATCTATTTGTTCTACTTTCTGAGAAGTTTCATCTACTTTATTTTCCAAGTTTTCCTTCCTTCCTTCCTTCCTTCCTTCCTTCCTTCCTTCCTTCCTTCCTTCCTTCCTTCCTTCCTTCCTTCCTTCCTTCTTTTCTCCCTCCTCTCTCTCTTCCTCCCTCTTTTCCTTCTTTCTTTCCTTTTTCTCTCTCTCTCTTTTTTTCTTTTTTCTTTTTGCCATAGTGTAGGTGTGTGCACTTTCCAGAGGGGAGGAAAAGGAAAGTGAGAAATAACTGCCCAGGGAACCAGCATTTAGCGTAATGACTATGTTGCTGGACTCCCACGTAGTTGACCGCGGTTTGCGTCCTGGACCTGGTGGCTTAAAACTCACGCCGGGCGCGTGTGCGTGCGTGCCCAAGTTCCTGAGAGGAGAATGGAGGAGAAGGGATTGCAGCGTGACCATCCCCCCTGGGGGGTGATTTCTCGCTTTCTGTCTCTCTGTCTCTCTCTGTCTGTCTGGTGAGCACACGCACCCTATAGTGAAAAAAACCTCTCAAAACAAAACAAAACAAAACAAACAAACAAACAAAAGAATTAACTGCCCAGGTGGAGGTGGGAGGGCGGATGGCCACACCATAGTCTCTTCTCCTCCAGTCACCTCTCTGGATTTTTGGCATGCATGCATACATATATGGTATGATTTTCAAGCTGCTTATCTGGGACTGGAACCATGCAGCTGGCCATGTGGCATTAACCTCTATGCCATCTGCTGGCCCTGATCTCTGTCTTTTATGTAGGAGGCATTCCTCAAATATCTAGTATCTTTGTCTTTCTGTTCCCATTTATAGTAAAGTGCTCAAAACAGGACTGAAAGATTTATATGCAAGGAAATCTTCCTAGTAGAATCAGGAAGTAAATCAGCAGCTCTATAGAAGAACTTTAAAATGTCAGAAGCTGGACATTATCCCAAACAAGAAACTTCCAATCTTCTTTTTAATTTGTTTTCAATATTTTTTATTATCAATGATGACTAGCAATAACAAAAATGAATAATTCTTGAAATATATACCTTGTAACAGGTATATTTTAGTGCACATGTAAACACATGCTTACATTAAATCTATGCAGTAGATATATCCTTTTTTTATTTCTAAATTTATTTACATTTAATTACATGTCTTTACAGTATACATTTCTTTTTCCAACACAAATACCATGCATGTCATTCAAGACAAAGATATTACTATATACATTATTGGGACCAGCAGTTAGCGTAATGGCTATGTTGCTGGACTCCCACATAGTCAACCGTGGTTCACGTCCAGGACCCGGTGGCTTAAAACTCACGCCAGGCACATGTGCGTGCGTGCCCAAGATCCCGAGAGGAGAGTGGAGGAGAAGGGATTGCGGCGTGGCCATCCCCCCTGGTGGGTGATTTCTCGCTTTCTGTCTCTCTGTCTCTCTCTGTCTGTCTGGCGAGTGCACATGCCCTATAGCGAAAACCTCTCAAAAAAAAAAAAAAGATATTACTATATACATTATCATCAGCAAATAGCTTCTCAGTTTTTGTGAATTAAGCATACTTTTACCAGTTTTTTCTTTCCTCTTTCCCCTCCCTCTTTGCCCTCCCTCCCTTCCATACTAAACTGCTTTTTTTCTTTTTAACATTTTATTGATTCATAAAAGATTTTAAACTAAAAGTATGGACAAAGCTAGAATCTAGTGACAAATGCACTATAATTTTCTTCTGAAAAAAATTTTTTTCTCTCTACATTCCCCTTTTTACTAAAGAGAGGTATAAACTAACTTATTTGCAAAATAAATTAGGTTAATCTTAATTTTTTCTGTTATTTGCACCAGCCCCATAAGGATTCAATTTCTGATGCAAGGCAACAGATACTATTGTATAATTGAACTTATGAAAATAACTATTCTGCCACAAAATAAAAATGCTCACAAATACTTTCCAATTGCAAAGGGATCAGGAAGAGAGAAAAGTTTGTTTCAATTTAAAAAATTCTTTTAACAAATTGCTGAACCTATCAACAACTCAAAAGAAAACAAAAATCCTTAAATCTGGAAGACAAAGCATAGAAAAAAATCAGTAGCATTTTAGAAAAGTCAGAATTCTATTTCACCAGTTCAGTTTCATGTAATCCTCTTTTGTTGAATTTGCAGTGTTGTTGTGGTCTGACCTTTCCATTAACATTCAACATTATTATTGATATTTCAGAACTTGTCCCTATCATTAAGTTGGCCATTCTCTTGGTCATTTTTTGTTCTCTTACTTGTCTGTCTTTTATTTTCCTGGTATGGTACTCCCTTTAGAACTTATCAAAGAGATGGTCTGGTGTTGATAAATTCTTTCAGGTTTTGCTTATCAGAGTATGTTCTTGTCTTTTCTTCTCATATGAAGGATAATCTTGTCAGGTATAGTATTCTTGGTTGAAATTGCTTTTCACTTAACACTTTGAATATATTTTCCCATCCTTTCTTTGCTTGTGTTGTTTCCGATGAGAGGTCTGATGTTAGCCTGATGGGATATCCTTTGAAAGTAATGTGCCATTTTTCTCTTGCCAATTTTAGTATCTTGTCTCTGTGGTTTTGGTCAATCTGGCTATAACGTGTCTTGGAGAAGATCTTCTTGGGTTGATTCTATGTGGGGTACTTTGTATTTCTTGGGTCTAGATATTTGAATGCCTCTCAAATGGAAAGTTTTGAGAAACTTTGGAAAGTTTTCTTCTAGGATTTCATGGAATAGATTATCAGTGCTTTGGTTAGTTTCTTCACCATCTGGGATACCGACTATCTAGATGTTTGGGCATCTAATGGTATCTAGTATTAGTCATATTATTCCCATTTTTTGGTTTATTTTCTCAGTCTTTTTGGTGAATTTTTCTAGGTTAAAAGTTCTGTTTTCTACATCTGAGATTCAATCCTCCACATGATCTAATTTGCTTTTTTTTTTCTAATCTGCTTTTAATATTTTCAAGGGAGGTTTTGATTTCCTGTTTTACAGCCTTCATCTTTAAGAGTTCTGTTTGATTCTTCCTTATGGTGTGTATTTCCTCTTTTAGATTGTGAAAGAACTTCCTCACCTCTTGGAACTCATTGTCTCTTTTCTCCTGAATTTTCTGGAGTTTGTTGTCTCTCTTCTCTTGCATCTTTGTTAGGTTTGTCACTATGAATATCCTAAATTCTTTGTCTGAAATTTCCATGAGTTCTACTGTATTGTCTGTGGATGATGAAGGACTGTTCTTTTCCCTTGGGGGAGAGATATTTTTTTGATTTTCCATATTTCTTATGCCTCTGGGGTGGTTTCTGGCCAACTGAGGGATTATATGTTACTTCCTACCTTCTTGAAGTTAATTCTGAGTGTTAGAGGCATGCAGAATAAGATGATCTGCAATATTTCTCCAGTTCCATTTCCTTGATACGCTCCAAGCAACCTGCACTTTTGTCAATGGAACTGAATATTACAAAGACCTCAGTTTTAAGGGAATAGGTGCATCCAGGCTGAACTGCAGGGTTTCAACTAAGAATTCAGAGTTCTGTGGGAAGAGATGACCCACAATCACTGCAGCTCTGTATTCTCCCAGCTGCTTACTTTGCAGACTCTCTCCTGTGATTTTTGAGTCATTTGGTGGTATATTCACATTTGGCTAATTTGTTAGAGATTTCTGCTACTGTAAGCTCATATGCTTCACTTTGCTGTGAGGTACTTCTATGCCTATTTCTCCTCTACTACTGTGTTTTGCAATGTGGTATCCACAGAAAGGAATTTCAATTTACATTTATAAAGATGAGTTTCTCCCTTTCTGTACCAGTTTAGTGGTGATTGAATTTTTCTGTGACCTTAGACATATAAGATGTTTTCCTACTGTGCACTTAGACCTGCCTAGACACTTAAAGTATGGAAGGTGAGAAAGTCAGATGAAAGAAATGAAACGAAGGGAACAGACAAAAAAGAAAAAAAGAAAGAAAGAAAAGAAAAGGCGAAACAAAACAATGAAAGGGAAAAAAATGTTTGTTTTTTAAGGAAAAGGCAAAAAAATGAGAACCACGTGATGCACTTTCTGGTTAAAAAGGCAGGGCTAGGCCCCCTGAGATGCACTTGGATTCTGGCTTTCTGCTCGGTGTTGGACCAGCAAGAGTCTTCCAATTTAATCAGCATGTCTAAGTGATGAAGCTCTAGGAACATTTCCTAGAGGCATAGATAATTTTATTGACTATGAAACCCATGTTACCCAAACTTCCAAATTTGCTTACTTAATGGCTAAACATTGTTTCTTATAATATGCATGCATTTATTCCTTTAGTATTTATTAGCAAAAATATAATCAGCACATTAAACCCATGATGTTAAGGACATTGTGGCTTGAAACAAACTTGGTAAATGAAGGTAAATTAAAAATATTAATGTAAATAACTGTACAGGAAAGATAAATACAAAGGAAAAGCACTCAACTGATGCTCAGAAAACATTGTAATAAGGAAAGGGAAGGCATCTTTTAGTACATTAAGAGAGAAGAAAAGGGACTCCAAGTGAAATTGACAGCCAAAGCAATACAACAGAGGTATGTGATGGGAAAATTACAGATCCCTCTGTAAGTTGGAGAGTGTTGAGAGGCAGTAAGGAACTGAATTAGAAAGAATCTGGTATTGGGGTCAGCAAATGGCATAATGATTACGTTGTTGGACTTCAGTGTAGCTGATTGCAGTTTGAGTCCCAGGCCTGGCAACTTAAAAATACGCTGGATGAATGTGTGTACGTGCGTGTCAGATATCCTGAGAGGAGAATGGAGAAGAAGGGATTGTGGTGTGTCCATTCCTCCTGAAGGGTGATTTCTCATTTTCTGTCTCTCCTGTGAGTGCTTGTGTCCTATAGTAAAAATCTCTCTCTTTCTCTCAAAACAAAACAAAACAAAACAAACAAAGAAACAAACCCACTGTTGAATGAATGGTTCTACAATGTGAAAAAACACCATGGTTACTCATTGTGGTTGACCCAAGCTAAAGTTAACAAATGACTTTATTGACATGGATCCTGAACTTCAGCTGAGAACTAGTGCTTTCAGAGACTTAACATGAAGATTTTCTGCTGAGACTTCTTCCTCACTTATTTCTAGAAAGGCACAAACCCAGGCCCACCTCCACATGGATCCTGAATTTCAGCTGTGAACTAGTGCTTTCGGAGACTTAAAATGAAGATTTTCTTTCTTTTTTTTTTTTTTGGAGAGGTTTTTTGCTATAGAGCACCTGCACTCGCCAGAAAGACAGAGAGACAGAGAGACAAAAAGTGAGAACTCTCCCCCTGGTGGGGAAGGGTATGGCCAAGCTGCAATCCCTTCTCCTCCATTCTCCTCTTGGGATCTTGGGCATGCACACACACATGCCCAGCGTGAGTTTAAGCCACCGGGTCCGGGACTCAAAATGTGGTCAATTACATGCGAGTTCAGTGACATAGCCATTACGCTAACTACTGGTTGCAAAATGAAGATTTTCTGCTGAGACTTCTTCCTCACTTATTTCCAGTGGGTAGTGTTACCTGTCTCTTTGTCTCCAGTTTTCTCTGTCTCTCTGTATCTCCCTGAGTCTTTTAACTTTTTCATTTTTTTAAGGTAAAGTATTCTCTGGGCTTTCATGCCCCTTTTTTGTGTTAATAGGTGCCTCCCCCCTTCTGTTTAGGAAAGGCACAAACCCAGACCCATCTCCACATGGATCCTGAACTTCAGCTGTGAACCAGCGCTTTTGTGCGGCACACAAGCCTCTGCTCACTAAGTGTCTAGACAGGTCCAAGTGAACATAATCTATACATCTGAAAACAGTGAGGGTCAGAATATTCCTCTATTCCCAATGATTCTGATGCACAAAGAGTGAGAATGGAATGGAAGAGAGATTGCAGATCACCTCCTCCTGCATGCCTCCGAACACTTCAAGAATTAGAAGAAATGCACCATCCATCTGATGACTAGAAATCACCGCAGGCTCACAAGAAATATGGAAAAACAAGAAAATACCTCTCCTCCAAGGAAAAATAAGTCCTCTTCATCCTCAGACAGTATGATGAAATTTATGGAAATGTCTGTTAAAGAATTTAGAATTTTCATGGTGACAAAGCTCACAGAGTTTGAAGAGAGAGGAGACAATGAACTGCTGAAGAGGCAGGGGAAAGAAGCTGAAGACTTCAAGAGGTGAGGAAATTATTGCAAGATCTAAAAGAGGAATTACACACTTTAAAAAAGAATCAAATGGACCTATTAGAGATGAAGACTATAATACAGGAAGTCAAACCCTCCCTTGAAAGTATTCAAACTAGATTACACTGAAAATCGAATCTCAGTTATAGAAGATAGAATTACTGGCCTAGAAAAATCCACCACGAAGACTGAGAAAATTGTACAAAAAAAAGAGAATGCTATACAACAAACATCCAAACATCCGGATAATTGGTATCCCAGAAGGGGAAGAGACCCACAAGGGCATTGGCAATCTATTCCATGAAATCCTGGAAGAAAACTTTCCAAACCTAGAGAACCATTCAAAGATCCAGTCCTAAGAAATACAAAGGACCCCCAATAGAATCAACCCAAGGAGAGTTTTTTTTTTTTTTTTGAGGGGGGGGGGGGGTTTTTCTATAGGGTGCGGGTGCTG
>NW_006159565.1:8619614-8622280 GCF_000334495.1 Tupaia belangeri chinensis
ACACACACACACATATATATATATATATATATATATATATATATATGTATATATATAAGGGGAATATATATATATACACACATACATGAAACTAGAAATGCAAAATTGTTGACGATAACATGTATGATTAAGCTACTATGCAGCATCTTCTGGGTGGGAAATTACATTTTGTATGCTGTGACAATGCTCAGTGAATAAATGTAAATTAATTAATAAAAAATAAAATAAAAATAAAATAAAATAAATAATATGAAAGACAAAAAAATGATCAGATAAACAACATACACACAAAAAATATGACTTTATTTGGGAGTCCAGGGCCTTAACCAGCATTCCACCTGCTGGCTTCTTTTTTCATTTTTAACTTTCTATATAAAGTAATAATAGATTATCTGCATGCTTTCCATCTCACATTCCCAGTCATAAAAACTTTCGTATGAATATTTTCTCTAAGAAATGGTCCTATTGGCAGGTGTGTTTTTAATGAGTTAGTCCTTGTGAAATACTATTCTAAAATTTAAAAAAATAAGCTTTGCTAGATATTCTCAAGGACTTATAACTTCATACCCAGCAACTACTGTGAATAAGTTATTCCACAGAATTACTTTTGGAATAGATGTTGGAACTTCAACACTAGTAATGACAAAATGAAACTGGAACCAGACATCTTTGTGGTCCAGAGGCCTCTTTGGGCCCGTTAGATAATGGAATGGAGAGCATCGGCTCCAGAGATGAGACAGCCGGTGGAGCCAAGGAGGAAGGGAGCTGATGTTTCTGCCCCCTCAAAAGGCCCCAGGAAACAAACCACAGCGAGTATCTTCCAGACATCGAGGTTCCATCATTTGTTTATAGGAAAATGATCCTCCCACCACTGGCTGATCCCTCAAGGATTTTTCAAACATCTTAACCCACACAAATGACAGGCTGATGTTAACCTTAAGTACTGCTCTAATTGAGGACTGTCAAAAATACCAACGTGCGGGAGGTGGCAGGACATGGGTGTTTTGCACATCAGAACTGCTGGCTCTTGTGTGATGCACTTGATCTTCTATGAGTCCAGAACTGTCATAAAGAATAAGAAAGAAAGTGAGAGGAATATTTCTTCCTCCAGAGCTGCCTTAGCTTACATGCTGTATGTCATTAATCTGGCAACAAAACAGGAAGTAACATTGATGCTCAAAGCCAAAAATAAAACCCAGGGGCCATGTCTGGAAGTCCTGAAGACAAGACAAGAGAGTCTTTTAATTAGGACTGACCAGCCATAATAAACCTATGGAGCCAGAAGTAAATGCTCCCTGGTCTGCACTACACCCATACAGCCATGTCAGTAGCTAAAAATTGACATTATTTGAATGAACATACAAAAATAAGCCAACATGAACTCCACTGGGCCCCTAGGGATGGGCTGCCTTGCTAAGCTGCAGTATTAGTAAGGCACAACTATGAGAGAACTCTGTTAAATCCGATCTCTGTGCCTCACCTCTCAGTCATTATTTTCATTCTAAGAGGATTTCCAGAGAGCACCAAGAGCTGTCGGTAAGAACTGAGTTTATTATTTTATTTATTAACAAATATCAACATCTGACTACTTCTGAACTTTTGACATGTTGTAGCCACTTCATCTTAAGCTTTAAAGTCACTTTTATGGTTTTCCTTATTTATAAACCAACATACAAATATGCTAAAAAAATTAGAAATATAGACTAGAAATACAGAACACATTGCTGTTAACACTTTGGTATAGGTCTTTAAGACCAGGTTTCCCAACATTGGCATTACCTTACATTTTGGGCTAGACAATTCTCTGCTGTAGAGGGCTGCCCTGTGTGTTGTAGAATATTTAGTAGCATTTATGTCCCTATCACTAAATCCCAGTAACAATTCCCTCCCCACTCTCCACCAGTATGGAGACAACCAAAAATGACGTCAAACATTGCCAATCATTTCCTTGGGACCACTGCCTTATGCCATTCTGAATTCAGGTAGGGTTTATTGACTGAGTTCTACCACTCACTCTCTTTCTCTACCCAATGTCTGAATTACATGTAAATACAAGCCATTGAGGCAAATGGAATGCAAGTTCCTGTTTTGTTAATTGCTCAAATTGTTGCATCTGGGATTCAGGGTGACCATGTCCACTTTCACTTGCCAAGGACAATCTGAGAATCTAGAACCAGGAAGAAGAGACATGCCTCACTGAGGTAGGAAAAGAGCTGTGGCCCAGGGTTGGAGAAATAGCCTGAGAGGCCAGGAGAAGGGTGGGTTCTGTTTTAAGTATTGAGACAGAGTGACTCCCGCCTACTTGTGCACCAGTGTGACCAATTAAAGTAGATCACCTTCGGGATGACAGAGGCACCCCAGTGGTGCTACACTCTCTGAGACTGATCAACATGGAAGGATTCCAAGTTGTCCTGGGACCTCCCTGGGCAAGCTGTGTGTTTACATGGCTGAGATCCAGAGCTGGCTGAGGCTGGGAGGGGATTATGACATGAGAGACCATGTTGGGGGTGCCTTTTATATGTCTCTGTCTCTCTTGCTCATGGAGGAAAGATGTGGGTAAACAGACAAATAAAAAGATAGGTCACCTTCTATAGGCTTGAGGGCTTCCCCCCTCAATTCCTTTGAGGTAACCAGAGAGTTGGAGGAAGCTCGTTGTCTTAGGAGTC
>NW_006159565.1:8622455-8623953 GCF_000334495.1 Tupaia belangeri chinensis
GTGGGGGCCAGGTAAAGAAGAGTTTCCCCATGCAGAGGAGTCCTTTTCTGTGAATATATAAATACACATAAGTATTTTCAACAAAAGCAATATATTGTTTCAATGTTTTGTAGTCTTTTTAATCTCACAATGTACCCAGTTTTGTAACCCTTTTTCAGTTACCATATCAACACATTTCACATTAAATTATTGTTATTATTTTACAGGGAGATTTTGGCTATAGGGTATGTACAGTCACTAGAGAGACAAAGGGAGAGACAGAAAGCAAGAAACCACCCCCCATGTGGAAGGGCCATGCCACAACCCCTTCTCCTCCATTCTCCTCTGGAGATTTTGGGCATGCACACACATATGCCTGGCATGAGTTTTAAGCTGCCCTGTCCAGGACTCAAAACGCAGTTGACTATGTGGGAATCAAGCGACTTAACTATTACACCATCTGCTGGTACCCACATTAAATTATTTAAGACATAATTTTAAATGGCTGTATGTTACTTGTTTGCACTTCGTGTATTTAGCCAGTTTTTTTTTTTAGAGGTTTTTGCTATAGGGCACGTGCGCTCGCCAGACAGACAGAAAGAGACAGAGAGACAGAAAGTGAGAAATCACCCCCAAGGGGGAATGGCCATGCCACAGTCCCTTCTCCTCCAGTCTCCTCTCGGGATCTTGGACACATGTGCACATGCGCCCGGTGTGAGTTTTAAACTACTGGATCTGGGACGCGAACCACGGTCGACTCTGTGGGAGTCCAGCGACATAGCCATTACGCCAACTGCTGGTCCCTATTTTTCACTTTTATGAACACATTCGAGCATTTGAGTGGTTAAGACAGCAAGGGTGGTCCTGATTATTGCCTGCAGACAAATGATCAGAAATGAAATCATTGATTAAACATGCATTGAAAAGCCCTCCAGGATAGGGGCCCAAATAATACGTGGCTTGAGAAACTAAGATAACTATGGTATAAATCACACTAGAGTGACTAAGGTAGACTGTATGTTTTTCTCACTTCCTTAAAGTCCACTTGACTGTTGAAGTCTGGGTCCCCAGTTTCAAAGTCTCTAACATTGATTGAATTTTACTGCCTCCACTTCCCCAGTAGCTGACAACTCTGTGAGCCTAGGGAAACTCTCTTCTATCCCTGGATATACTTAACTCTTGGCACACCATGTCTGCATCATCACTGGCCCAGCACTATGGACAGAACTTCTGCCATTGTCTGGACTTGGCTTTACTGATGCAGTTAGGAGTGTGTTCAATAGGGACCAGCAGATGGCCTAATAGCTACGTCGCTGGATTACCATGTAGTCAACCGTGGTTTGAGTCCTGGACCCAGTGGCTTAAACTCACGCTGGGCACATGTGCGTGTGTGCCCAAGATCTTGAGAGGAGACTGGAGGAGAAGGGATTATGTCATGGCCATCGCCCCCGGGGGGGGTGATTTCTCACTTTCTGTCTCTCTCTGGCAAACACACACACCCTACAGCAAAAAGCTCTAA
>NW_006159565.1:8624006-8624311 GCF_000334495.1 Tupaia belangeri chinensis
GCGTGTTGCAGAAAAAAAAAAACAATCTTCAGGCTTCAGAGATTGATTCTTAAGTCTTCCAGTCTGAAGTTGTGGGGATTAGTTATCACTTAAGTGCTTTTGACATCTTTACCAAGAATCTAGGCATTGACATTTTAATTTTTATATTTCTAGTCAGAGGTCCGCATGAGGAAGAACTACTGGGCTTTACCTACATAATCCCCCCTGCCTGTGAAGTTCATAGAAAAGTAGCCTTTAGTCAGGGTGGAATTTTTTTTTTTTTTGGGGGGGGGGGGGGTCTTTGCTCTAGGGCATGTGTGCTCACC
>NW_006159565.1:8625281-8628931 GCF_000334495.1 Tupaia belangeri chinensis
CAGACAGAGAGAGACATAGAGACAGAAAGCGAGAAATCACCCCCCAGGGGGGATGGTCACGCCGCAATCCCTTCTCCTCCATTCTCCTCTCGGGATCTTGGGCACGCGCGCACACACACCCAGCGTGAGTTTTAAGCCAATGGGTCCGGGACGTGAACCGCGGTCGACTACATGGGAGTCCAGCGACATAGCCATTATACTAACTGCTGGTTCCCTAACCAGGGTGGACTTTAAATACTAGTACAAGTTAAATACTGTCTAGCAATCACAAGCCCACTTTGTTCCATGAGACTTTGTGTCTTTTTTCTTCATCCTTCTCTTCCCAACTTAAACATGACCTCAAAAAACGCAGTCTAAATCATGAGGCAGGAGACAGTCAGTTTGCCAAGGTTAATATTTGTGTTTGGAAGCATGGCCCCTGTCAAACAGGCAGTAGTGCTCGGGCTACCTCCAAGGTTTCTCTCAGCCAGCATGTGGCCCAAACAGTCTTGTTCTTCATTTGTGTTTAATGTACTGGGAAGGAGCTGAGTATTTTCATGGGAAGAGACCAACTGGGTGGAAGGCAGCAGTGACAGTCTTGAGGAAAGCCCCCTAGGTCCTGCTCAACATCCCAACTGCTCCCCTTTCAACATCAGGCCAAGTTAGGCAAACCCACTGGGTTTGGGGAAATAGTGGAACTGACGGGGTGGGCTGGGTTAACAAGCATCCAATGTTCCACCCACTCTGAATTCCGGGCCAGAGTCCACTCTCCAGAGACATTGATGGCTCTGTTCTGCAAGGCACCAGCCTTGTGCCAGTAAACTGGGAAAAAGCATGTGCTAAAATTCTATTTCTCTGGCAAAACGTAGACCTGCCAGGAAACAGGGCCAGAGCAATGCATTGGATTCACAAGAGGCGTTTGACTCAGGGAAACAACTTACTCTTCTCTCAGTATCCAAAGATGCTCAGATTCACTTGGTGAGGATGGAGGAGCTACAGCATCAGCTATGAGCTAGTTCCATGGAGCCTGCTCCTGGGACATGGCCCTGCTCAGCCATTGGTGGACTAGTATCTGAAAGACTTATGGGATAGAAAACAGAGTTGATGTGGAGGAAAAAAAGTCAACTGATAATATTCCTTATATTCTGAGTACTGCTATTAAAAAATCAGTATATATATACAAATAAGGGCTAAAGAGGAATTGAAATAATTGGATAAGAATAGGTGGACCAAGCATGATTTTTTAAAAAGTTTGTTTGCTTCTTTCTTCCATGAGTAAGAGAAACGGAGATAAAGACCTCTGAGAGACTCTTCATACCATGATCCACTCCCAGCTTCAGCCCGTCCTGGGTCATGCACACATGTGTACCTGGTGTGTTCAGGGAGATCTCAGGATATGACCCAGAAACTTCCCATGTGGATCAGCCTTGCAGAGCACTGTGCTACCTCTTCACCACTGTCTGGCCCTTGGAAATGGTAATTTTTAACTCTGGTTTCTTCATTTTCTATAACGTGGTTACATTGTCTTTATAATTAAAAAAAAAAAAAAGCCAGAAAACAAACAACTATAATTTTCACCAGTTGCAAAAGGTTAAAATCAGGCAGGTTAATATTTCCAGGAATCCAGTCTAAAAACATGCATGAGCCTGGGGAGGTGGGATAGGGACTGGGAGTAGGTGGAACAGTTTAACTTACCATGCTGACCTGTGTGAGGCCTTATTTCCTTACGTGGGATTGAGCTCAACAGAATTTTGAAAGCCTTAAGACCTCTAATATGTCAAGCCAAAGAAAGCTTGGAGGCCCTAGAGGCTGATTTCTGGGCCTGCTGCAGCCATTAATCATGTCAACCACTAGCCTGTTGTGGAATAAACATGTGGCCTGGACAAATGAGAGGGGCTAGCACAGTGGGAAAGGGGCAAGGGGCATGTTGGGATTGTAAAGCTCAGGGAAACCAGAGGCAAAGGATGCTGGAGAACTTGGCCTCAGGAACATCCCTCCTCAAATTTTGTATCAGCTCCATGGGCTAATCTCACATGGTCTTCCCAAGAGATTGGCTGTTACCAAGTGTAGCCAGGAGATTTGTTTAGGAGAATGAATGATCATTCCAGAAAGTCTCCTTTGAGTATAGATACCATTAAAGGTGGATCTTCTACTGAGTTCTGAGAATCTCTGGTTTTAGATGTCTTTCCTCTATGAAGAAAAACAACTCTCTCCTGCATTTCTTCCTTCTCAACTTCTTATCCCATTATGTAGATACCTACCTCTTCTCTTTGCTTCCCTTTACTTGAATAAATTGTACCCTTTTACCAGGATCTGAAAACTCTGTTACTAAATGTTGTGTTGGGCTTGGGAATCCCACCTGGGCAGGAGTGCATGTGTGTGTTTGTGTATGTATGAGGTGGGGTGAGATGGGGAGGCATATTCCAGTTACTGTGTAGGTTTGAGGTTATTTCTAAGACCTGTCTTCAAAGTCTGGAAGTCAAGACCTAGGGTGCTTCCTAGCCTTCTATTGGTCATGCTTCTTCCTACCCCAGGATGCAATGCTTCTTATGTCATGAAACCAGAAAGTCGATTGAATACTAGAAAAAAAGATTGTTATTTTGTTTTTAATTATTTATTTAACTTTACTTATTATTATTATTTTAATTTGCTCACTAAATGCAGGGGGTGAGTAGTAAGAAAGCAAGTTGCCAGGTCTAGGACTCGAACTGTGGTTGGCCATATGGGAATCCAGCTGCCCTAACAACCATATCACCTCCTGGCTCCAGTAAAAAGAATATTCTTAAAAAATGAAAAAGAAAAAGAAAAGACTCATTCTGGACTGGAGAAGTTGAGAAAAGGGAGAAGGAGAATATCCATAAACAGAGAAGCTGCCAGTGAGATACTTCTTTTGTGAAATAATGATGTGGAAGTATGCAGAATCTAACTGGGCCAGGAGGACCAGCGGAGGGGCTTGCCTGGTTCCTGTGGTAGCTCTTTGAAATGAGACGGCACACTTAGGCTTAGGAGTCCTCAAGATTCTGTAGGAATGGACCCTGTTGGGATTGCTAATGTCTTTCTTCTTACAGGTTAGTTCCAAATCTGCTGGGAGGCTCAAAGCAGATGCTCAGCAAACGGGAGTCACAGGTGAAAGAATGAGGTGAAGAGCTGAGGAGGTGAAAGTTCAGCTCCTGGAGGCTGAGCCCCACATCTCTGGGCAGGCACCCCCATCTTTAAATTAGGAGGGCTCATTAAGGAGAGCAGGAACCACAGTGCTTGGCTCAGATCTGGCTGCCCCCAAGTAATAAAACTGAAGCCAGCAGGGAGACACGCAGAGAGAGAAGGTAGACAGGTGTCTTTTGTTCATCGTGTGGTCCAGGTACTCTTCAGCTTGGCTTTTGGATTTGGAAACCTTCACGTGGGTGAGAACTGAACTCGGCATTGTCTCTAGAGCCAAGAACCAAGTACCTGGGGAGTGAGGCCCATAAGGGCCATCTCCTAAGAGCCAAACTGTGCCTCCCTCAGGCGCTATTGGGCCTCCACACTTCCAGAGAGTGTGGGTGAGCTGGCCTCCCCATGCAGGCCTCCAGGCATATCTGATACTGGCCTCCTGCCGGACCTCATTTAATACCTGTGAGTGGGCAGAGGGGACTGCAAGAGGAATTTTTCATCTGCCCGCTCATGCAGGAATG
>NW_006159565.1:8628962-8661288 GCF_000334495.1 Tupaia belangeri chinensis
AGGCTCTGCCTGAGGTACGAGAGGCCAGTGAAGGGACATTTGCTCCCATTGGCCAGGACCCTTTCCTGACCCGTTGGCATCTGAGCCACACTGCAGTATTTCCTCAGAAGGCTCTCTTCTCAGCGGCTCAGCCAGCAAAGCTCAAGAGAACATTTTTTTTGCTCTTTTTTGTACATTCCTTCCTGTGTCTCTGCCAGCCACATCCTCTAGTTTCTCCTTGTCTCAGCCCCAGATGGGTTTTTGGAAGGGTAAGAAGCGACTGGAACTGGGCTGGCACACACTCTGCACACACACCATCAGGAGGCACCCTGTCAGGACCCTTCCCTGCCCCCATCCAGAGGGGATGTGCTTTCATCAAACAGAACATTCCAAGGCTCTCTGCAACCTCCCATGTCTCATGTGACATTCTAAACTTGCAAGCTGAGAAAGCCTAAACCTGACGTTATCATCTGAGGACTGGGAGTTTCATAAATCACTCGTTCTGGAGTTATCCTCTATTAGCTGGTGTGGTAAACCTGCCCTGTTATCTCTGGCAGGGCTAGGTGACACTGGTCATCCCTCTGACTTGAGCAACTCTGGCTGTCAAGCAGCTCTGGACATCTAAGAAGACTATCTTCTTATTTTGGAAGGACAGCCCCCAGTGGCCTGGTCCTGTCACAGACTCTGCTGACTGTCTCCACCCAGTTCTGGGCCATTTGATCATAAAGCAGCACTTCCTCACAGCCTGTCTTGGGCTGACAGAACTGAGCGATTCTCTTCTCTGAGAGAAACATCTTGGAAATAACTAAAAGTCAAAACAAACACAAAAAGCAAACAACCCCTCCAGTCCTGCAATATGTGCCCTGTTGAAAAAATAAACTCTATCTGGGTTTTTGGGCAGAGAGGATTTGGGAAGGCCAGCCCACATGTGTGGCTCCAGAAAACTGGCTGTAATCGATTGCTAACATGGCCACAGATTCTTCCTGGCCTAGCATGTGACTTTGCTGCTCTTCTCATCAAACTCCGTAGTCTGTTTCCTCATCTGTTTAATCTGAGTTATTCTCTGACTTGCTTTTGACCAATAGAATGTGCCAGAAGTGAACATGTACCATCTTTAAACTTGGGTCTCAAGAGGTGCTGCACACTTTCCTCTCTCTGGAACCACCAAGTGAACAAACCTGCCCTAGCCTGCAGCTGGGTGAAGGACATGGGTGCCATCATCCTGTTGCACAGACCAGTGGCAATCCGACCACCAGACATGTGATTGCTGCTGTCCTAGATCAGCCAACAACAGCTGATTGCTCCCATTGGATCAAATCATATGAGAGAGCCTAGCCAAGCCAGTTTAGATGAGAACAAGCTGCAAAATACTGAAAAATATAGATTTTTTTAAAAAAAGTTTTTAAATTTTATTTTATTCACGATAGAGTACACATGCATGAGGAAGAGAGAAAGAGGGAGAGTCACCTTTGACAAAGTCTCATCCCACTATGCTTCCCTTCCATTGGGCCTCCAACTTGTCAGGGTCTTGGACACAAGCACAAGATATTTTTTAGGATTTTTGGCTTTTAGTATGACTGGGCTGGAGATCTAAACTCGTTGGCCATGTGGCTTCCAGCACTGCAGCTCAGTACACTAACAACTGCACCGTCAAGGTTGGGCCAGGTATTGTTTTGTTTGTTCGTTTTTTAGTTTTACTATAGGGCATGTGGACTTGCCAGAGAGAGAGAGAGAGAGAGAGAGAGAGACAGAGAAAAAGAGAGAGACAGAGAGAGAGAGAAATTGAGAGAGACAAATTTAGAAATCAGTCCCCATAGGGAATACTCACACTGCAATATCTCTCCAAACACATGTATCCGGTGTAATTTTTAAACCTCAGGGTCCAGGACTCAGACCTTGCTTTGCCCATGAGGAATCCAACCAGCTTAACTTCTGTGCTACCTGCTGGCCCTGGACAGGTTTTTGTTTTAAGATACTAAATTATGCAATGGTTTGGGAATCATACCCCAAATCTACAGGGCTACTCTGAAAATCATACAAGACAATGCCACACTTTAAATCTGCAAGAAATGTTAGGTGACTCTAGTTGCAGAGTTAGAGACTTAGAAGAGGAAATAAAAAATATGCCTAAAACATTGTATATGTGAGCTTCACTTTCTCAAACTCACGTTATCTCCTTTACTGCTCAAAAGTTCCTTGACATGTTGTGAGTATATCACCCCTACGTTACAGAAGATGGGACTGAATTCCTAAGCAGTTAACTTGCCAAGGAACTGAGCGATTCTCTTCTCTGAGAGAAACATCTTGGAAATAACTAAAAGTCAAAACAAACACAAAAAGCAAACAACCCCTCCAGTCCTGCAATATGTGCCCTGTTGAAAAAATAAACTCTATCTGGGTTTTTGGGCAGAGCGGCTTTGGGAAGGCGAGCACACATGTGCGCCTCCATTGCTAACATGGCCACAGATTCTTCCTGGCCTAGCATGTGACTTTGCTGCTCTTCTCATCAAACTCCGTAGTCTGTTTCCTCATCTGTTTAATCTGAGTTATTCTCTGACTTGCTTTTGACCAATAGAATGTGCCAGAAGTGAACATGTACCATCTTTAAACTTGGGTCTCAAGAGGTGCTGCACACTTTCCTCTCTCTGGAACCACCAAGTGAACAAACCTGCCCTAGCCTGCAGCTGGGTGAAGGACATGGGTGCCATCATCCTGTTGCACAGACCAGTGGCAATCCGACCACCAGACATGTGATTGCTGCTGTCCTAGATCAGCCAACAACAGCTGATTGCTCCCATTGGATCAAATCATATGAGAGAGCCTAGCCAAGCCAGTTTAGATGAGAACAAGCTGCAAAATACTGAAAAATATAGATTTTTTTAAAAAAAGTTTTTAAATTTTATTTTATTCACGATAGAGTACACATGCATGAGGAAGAGAGAAAGAGGGAGAGTCACCTTTGACAAAGTCTCATCCCACTATGCTTCCCTTCCATTGGGCCTCCAACTTGTCAGGGTCTTGGACACAAGCACAAGATATTTTTTAGGATTTTTGGCTTTTAGTATGACTGGGCTGGAGATCTAAACTCGTTGGCCATGTGGCTTCCAGCACTGCAGCTCAGTACACTAACAACTGCACCGTCAAGGTTGGGCCAGGTATTGTTTTGTTTGTTCGTTTTTTAGTTTTACTATAGGGCATGTGGACTTGCCAGAGAGAGAGAGAGAGAGAGAGAGAGATAAAGAGAAAGAGAAAGTGAAAAATCACCCCCAGAGGGTATGATCATGCCTTAATCTCATCTCCTCTTGAGAGTTTAGGCATGCAAACACATGTATCCGGTGTAATTTTTAAACCTCAGGGTCCAGGACTCAGACCTTGCTTTGGCCATGAGGAATCCAACCAGCTTAACTTCTGTGCTACCTGCTGGCCCTGGACAGGTTTTTGTTTTAAGATACTAAATTATGCAATGGTTTGGGAATCATACCCCAAATCTACAGGGCTACTCTGAAAATCATACAAGACAATGCCACACTTTAAATCTGCAAGAAATGTTAGGTGACTCTAGTTGCAGAGTTAGAGACTTAGAAGAGGAAATAAAAAATATGCCTAAAACATTGTATATGTGAGCTTCACTTTCTCAAACTCACGTTATCTCCTTTACTGCTCAAAAGTTCCTTGACATGTTGTGAGTATATCACCCCTACGTTACAGAAGATGGGACTGAATTCCTAAGCAGTTAACTTGCCAAGGTTATGCCAACTAAGTGGAGGAACTAGAACTGAAATCAGCACTGTGCGATACTTTTTATAGAGAGACATTTTTGGCATAGGGCACGTGTGCTAGCCGGAGAGACAGAGAGAGACAGAGACAGAAAGTGAGAAATCATCCCTAGGGGGATGGCCATGCCACAGTCCCTTCTCTTTCATTTTCCTCTTGGGATTTTGGGTACACATGCACACACACCCAGCATGAGTTTTACGCTGCCAGGTCTGGGACTCAAACCATGGTCGACTACGCGGGAGCTCAGTGACGTAACCATTATGCCATCTGCTGGTCCTCAGTTCTGTGTGATTTTAAAGGCCACATTCTTAACAACTGGAATGAAAACACTGGTTCATATATTTAAAAACTACCTCTGAGGCATGCCTACCCAAACAGGGGCAAGGGACTGGAAAAGAAGAGACACACATATCCTGTTTCTAGAGGAGGAGGAAAAAATAGCATGTTTATTCTCTGATGACATTTAGGGAAGCAAGTCGTGGACCCTGGGGCCACCAGGCTCAGTCTAAATAACCAGCTTGGGAAATGAACCTTGCTCTGAACATGGTTGACAGCCCAGCTGAATTAGAATTGGAAACTACTCCTCGCTCAATCTCTGAGCCCTACATTGGCATATTTGCTAGAACTTACTAGAGAAGACTTAACAATTACTTCCTGGGCAACTTCACTGTTTCTGTGCTTGAGTTTTCTTATGTCAAAATGGGGAGGAGAGTAATGAGATAATGAAAGCTAAAGTGCTGGAGGAGTATCTGTTATTGTTATTATTATTATTACAACAACAGTAGAATTATTAGTGAGGTTGTTTTCGGTGACAAATTGGAAACATTTTGGGTTAGATAAGAAGACATGTATTTGACTTCTTTCAAAAGCAAAAGCCTTGGAACAATGCACACCACCCTGACGGAGTCTTTGTTGGGTGATTGGTTTTATCTATTAGGAATACTTCATATTAGTAGTGGTTAAATAAGTAGGTGGTTATTTTCTCACTTGATCAGAAGGCTGGAAGTGGGAGTTGCTGGCATTGATTCAGTTATGCAATGGAGCCCAGATGCCCTTCTGTCATCTGTAACATACTGGCTTTCATCCTCATGTTTACTGCCTGATCTCAGAATAGCTGCTGCAGCTTTAGTCAAGAAAGATGAGGGAATCCAGAATGTTCCCAGAGTTGTTTTGTTTTGTTTTGTTTTTCCCTGACTAGGTCTCATTGGCTAAGAAAGAGTCATGACCAGCTATGCTGTAGAGAAGACTGGATAGTATTTGTCTTTTCTTAAAGATTCTCTAGTAGAGATGGCCACGTGAGAAAAGGCTTGAGAATGCGGTGGCCTAACTAACACTGGTGATCCTGCAAGGGAAATTTGAGTGACAATTTTTTTTCCTTTTCAACTTTATATGTGCTTGTAGTTCCTGATATTTCAGCAACAGACACATTTTGTGCTTTGATAGTAAGAAAGAAACTGGTTAATGTTTTTAATTTTTAAAATAATCAAACAAAAGACATCAACCTACAGTTTTCAAGTTGAGCATGATCCGAGACTGCTCAGTTATGGACATGCTGCTTGGCCATCGCCTCATTTCCTGAACCAAGCAGATTAATGGTCAGCATGTGTGAAAGGCTTGCACACTGTCACCTGTGATGTTGGGGAAACAAGGACTATGTCTACTTGAGTTATTGTATCATACTCTATATGGATCATTTTGGATTGCTGCTTGCTACCAAAAAAAAAAAAAAGTTGCATATAAGGAAAGAACAAAGCTCTGAGACACATGGGAAATCAGTTCAAAATGGTCAAATGTCAAACTCTGGTAGGGATGAGGTATGCCGAAAAAGTTTATAATCAAAATTCTGTCCTTTGAGTTTAGAAGAAAAATCACCAGCTGTTATTGACAAAGTGGCTGCTAAGCAAATAAAGAAGGTGAAAAACGATGGTACCAGGAGACGTTGCTATCTGCAACATGTTACAGATTAGTCCATGTTGTCCTCACCAGGGAGACCCATTTCAAGGAGAGGGCAACAATGTGGCTTGATTTAGAGCTGATGATATCATCTGTCTAGTGACTGGAGATCAAAAGAAAGCTCGCCTGTAAAACATAGCTAATGAAATGAGAGCAAAGGCTAGCGTCTTCTCCCGGGTGTGTCAAAGGGAAGGAAGCATTGCTCTGTAACAGGTCAATGGGATGTGAGTCATTGTGCCTTCTCTGAGATGTTGCTGTGGACACATAATCTCACGTTCCATCCCACCAGCCCCAAACTCTGCAGATGTATCACTTCTATGTAATCAGTCTCTTTAACACCTGATGATTTGGTGGCCCAATGGTTATTTTCTTTCCTATCACTCATAACTGGAAATTGCCAAGTACTCTGTTTTGTGCTTTCGTAAAAAGTGGCTGTTGTGTGTATGTGTATATTTATGTGTACATGTGCATATGTGTGTGTATGTGTTGGTGACCAGGAGTGTAGAGAAGCAGTTGACTTTTGAATTCTCACTCTGTAAGGCCAGATTTTGAACAGTCTACTTGTGATGACTGAGTATCTTCTTCCCGAGACTAGGAACCAACACCTGAAAGGTGAGTTACATCCCCCTTGGATGACTTTTAGGAAAACTGAGGCATTATAAATTCAAGCAGGCCCAAGAAGTGCATGTCACACTCTTTGCAATGGCAGTTTGTGTGAAGGAGGACCAAACATCCTTAGCATGACCCCATTGAGAGAAAATTATGGCAATCTACTGTATTTTGGAGCTTGGAAGAACTTCATCATTGTAGGACTTACTCTCCTACGTAAGGACAAAGTCTTCCATAAGTACAATGGAAACCATTGACCTTGCTCAACCTGCTCTCTAACATCCATGTGTACTGAATCTCCACAGAATTTTTACTTATAACATGACAGAGGTGCTGAAGAGCTGTCAGAGCCACACTCAGAGCCTAACTGAAGCACTCATGTTTCCTTTCCTTCTGAGCTCTGGTTGCTGAAAACATTTGCTGAAAATTGCTGTCCCACTCAAGAACTGACAAAGGTAATTGTGCTGCAAAAAAGTTACCAAGAAGCATGAACTAATATGGTTACCACCTGGCGACCAAGTTAATAGAACCTGTCTGATGAGCACCAAGCCTGCCACATGTGAACACGCCAGTTTCTGTCTGAAAACCACGACAGCGTAAATCGGTGAGGAAAACGTGGGTCAGGGGCCTCTTAGTGGCAATTTACGGTACAAATCCCTATATAAAGGGCAGTTGTCAGGTCAACAAATCCAGTGAGGTCTATGGTTCTGGGAGTGGCAGTGAGGGGGGAGGTGAGGGAAGAATGAAGTGTTTGGGAATGCGGACCTGTGTGAAGCAAGTAGCAGTACTTCCATCAAAACTGAGGTCTGGTTTTGGCTATCCTCACAGCTGGCATTGTCCTTGGTGTCTAAGAGAATGAAAATCAGACTCTCGAGGTAGGAGGGACTTAGGGAGTCTGTCTGAGTTCCCCACCCCTTTGCCTCTGGCCAAAATCATACCCTTTTAGATGAGCTGGAATCTCCTTTCCTCTTAAACCTTCCCAGAGAAGGAAGTCTTCCTCATTCTTGGGAACCATACTCAGGGTCTCATATTCTCTTTGAGATGGTTTTGCCATAACTTAAACTTAGAGGACCCTAAGAAACACTCTGAATACAGGTGTCTCTGTTCATGGGGCAGCAACTCCACTGAGCCCCCAAATTCACTTGTGGGTTCCCTTGGGGAACATCTACCTGAAATTGTCTTATTTGGTCTGGAATTGGGGCTAGCTGAATGTGAAATCCAGTGCCTTGTGTCAGCCCTCTGCTCCAATATTCAGGGTGTGGCTCAGAAATTTCTAGCTGTGGGGTCTGGGGGACCACACTGGAACCATTCTGACATAGAGACAAAATCAACCGATGTTAGGAGTATCTGCTCTTTTTATTATTGGTGATACTAACATTTGAAGTTTTGACATCAAAAAAAAGAAGTAAAAAGACTACAAAAACAAACAACAAACAAATAAAACCCCCCCCAAACCAAAAAACAAGAACCAAAAAAAGCAATTCTTTTTTCAAGCAGTCATTAAATTGAAGTCAGAGCTGGCTACATACATTTGGGTCCATTTGCAAAATGAAAATGTAGAGTCCTTATTTATTTTTTTTTTCAAAAGACAGGAGAAAAGGGTTTTTTTTATTTTTTATTTTATTTATTTTTATTTTTTTTTATTTTGGGATCTTTCCCAACTTTTCTTGTGTTTTTAAAAAATTTGTTATTTTATGTCACACTATCTCACACTTAGGGATACTTGGGCATCCAACGTAGACCTTCATAGGTACCACTGCTCTGACTTGCAGCAAAGTGTGTGGAATGCACTTGTCCAACTTCAGTCTTTCCACAAGTTGCAGAGGGCAGTGGTTGAGAAGCAGGCAGCAAGGACCCCATGCCAGGAAGGTAGGGGACAGCAGGGGGTAGAATATGTATGCCCAGGGTAGGCACCACTGACCTATTGGACTTTTCTTACAAAACACAGATTTAAGATGAAATTAACAAGATTTTATTTTTGGGGGGAGAGTTTTTGCTATAGGGCGCGTGCAATCGCCAGACAGAGACAGACAGAAAGTGAGAAATGTTCCCCAGGGTGATGGCCACACCGCAATCCCTTCTCCTCCATTCTCCTCTTGGAATCTTGGGCATGCACACACATGCACCCGGCATGAGTTTAAGTCACTGGGTCTGGGACTACATGGGAGTCCAGCGGCATAGCCATTATGCTAACTGCTGGTCCCAATTTAACAAGATTTTCAAAATGCCAACCACAGCATTGAACTCAAGTACAAGGTTCCCTTCGAAGTGTGGGACTGTGTGACTTTATTGGTCACACCCAGGAAGTGGCCTGGTTGAAACTCATTTTCCTCAGCATTGTGAAAGTGTAACCAAATGACCATCTGGAAGCTTACTGCTATTGAGAAGCCTCATGGCTTTTTTTTCCTAGTCAATGTAATCTGTTTCTTCTTCCTGGAAGCATTTAAGGTCTCCTCTTTAATCCTGGTATTATGAGATTTCTCAATTTTCACCTTGGTGTGAATGTTTTATCTTTTAATGTCTTGGATCCACAGAGAACTCTTTTAACCTGGAAACTTAGTTTTGTGAAGTTTTTTTGCATAAGATTTATATATATATATATATATGTATATATATATATACATATATATTATACACACATATATTACACATGATATAATACATATTATATAAACACACACATACATATACACATATTATATATATTATATACATACATATATATTATATATATATAATTTTTTTCTCTCCTCATTCTCTCTCTTAAATATTTTGCCCAATGGCATGTATGTTTCCTAGAGAGAGACAGAGAGAGAGGAAAAGAGATAAAGCATGCCCCTAAGCATGGTGATGTGACAATCCCCTTTCCTTCATTTTTCCCTCCCCTCAGGATTTTGGGCATGCATGTACATGTGCCTGGTGCATTTCTCAAGCTGCCAGTTCTGGGACTCAAATGGTTCAGTTGACCATGAGGATTCAGACACATTAACCACCATACCATGGACTGACCGTTTTCTTCTTTTTTCTATTCTCTCTTTCTACAGCTCCTATTGGGTGATGCTGGATGAGTTATCTAATTTGCCTTCTTTTCTTTTTAATTTTGTAAAAAAATTTTTTTTCTCTTTGCCTCTTCTCTCTGAAAATGTTTCTTACTTTATCAATTTTATATTACTTTTTTTTTTTAGAGAGAGAGGGATTTTTGCTATAGGGTGCATGTGCTTACTGGAGAGAGACAGAGTGACAGAAAGTGAAAAATCACCCTACAGAGGGGATGGCCATGCCACAATCACACACACGCACGCATGCCTGGTGTGAGTTTAAAGCCGCAAGGTTCAGGATTTGAACTGTGGTTGACCATATGGGAGTCCAATGACATAACCATTGTGCCATCATCTGGTTCCAACTTTCTATTACATTTTTAGAAAAATCCAACAATTATGTTTTTTTATTTCTAATATCTCTTTCATTCTCTGTTAATTTTTCATAACAGCTTGTTCTTGTTTGAGTATATTTTCTTATCTATTTGAGGCTACTAATAATATTTTAAATATTTTATGAGTTTCTATATTAACTTTTTTCTCTTTAATTCTAGTCATTCATGTTGTAGACTCTTCACAAATATCCTCTGATAAGTTTATATTAAAAAGTGAAGCACTATAATTGGGTGTTCTAAATCATAAGTGAGGCTTTTTCTCTAAGCTTTACCATAGAATAACTGGAAAGTGAACCATGAATCATTAGAGAATTCTCAGATATTATCTGTAGGCCTTTTCTCCTCATTATTTATAGAGAAATTTGAATATATATATATATATATATATATATATGTATATATATATATATTTTGTGTGTGTGTATGTGTGTGTGTGGAGGGGGAAATCGGAATCTTTTGCCAGTGTGTGTGTGTGTGTGTGTGTGTGTGTGTGTGTGTGTGTGTATGGCTATATAAATAAGAAGAGTTTGGGAGGGAGGTTACATTCACTGTAGACTTTTGCTTGACCCTGACTTTTTCTCTGCTTTTCTCTGGGTCTGCACCTCAAGTCTAATTACTCCAAAGAATAAACCTCCACCTTTCTGCTGGAGGCAGAGAAAGGGTTGTTGTGTGGAGGCACATGATGAAAGAGGAAGGCTCAGCCGTGTGATGGGCAGACTTCCAGCCAGCGCCCTTTCCCCAGTGGGCCTTCCTTTTACCCACCTCTTGGAATGTTCGATGTTTGTAAGCACTGAGCAATGTACTGCTCCTGCAGGGGGAGACAGGTCTGTTCCTACTTGTCAGCAAGCGTTTTGGCTTTCTCTTTTCCTCATTATGCCAAGATAATTACCATTCGTCCATGCATTTTTCACTTTTCAAAAATTTGTTGAAAGCATTAATGGAGAATGGTCTTTTATTCTATTTGAACTTCTCACTTTTGTTTTTGAAAATTACTTTGTCATTTTTATAAGATTTGGCTAGGAAGACAAGATAATCACTGGTCAATTCTACTATTTTTAAAAAAGTCATAGGGCATGCGGGCTAGCCGGAGAGACAGAGAGGGAGAGAGAAGAGACAGTGAGAGGGAATGTAAGAAATCACTCCTCAGGGAGAACCACCACCCGCAATCCCTTCTCCTCCATTCTCTTCCTGGGATTTTGGGCACACATACACATGTGCCCGGTGTGATTTTTAAGCTGCCAGGTCTGGCACTTGAACTGCCATTAGCCATGTAGAAATCTAGCACCTGAACCACCTTGCCACCTGGGCCCCATTTCTAGTATATTTTTTAACCAGTTTTCCTTAGAAATCTTTATTATTATCCTTATGTAAATTCTTTATAGGCACATCCTCGCTTTGTACCGAGACAATAAACAATCTAGAGACATAGTTTATTTCATTCTATGACTCATAACCTATTTATGCTTACATGAGTACAATTGATAATCTTGGTTATTTAGGTTCAAAACTTTTGGTAAAGGGACCAGCAGTTGGCATAATGACTATGTCGCTGGACTCCCATGTAGTTGACCGTGGTTTGAGTCCTGGACCTGGTGGCTTAAAACTCATGCCGGGCACGTGTGCGTGCGTGCCCAAGATCCCGAGAGGAGAATGGAGGAGAAGGGATTGTGGCGTGGCCATCCCCCTGGGGGGTGATTTCTTGCTTTCTGTCTCTATGTCTCTGTCTGTCTATCTGGCAAGTGCACGCGTCCTATAGCAACAACAACAACAACAAAAAAAAACTAAAAGAAAAAAACTTTTGGTAAATTAGAAGCAAAGTTTTAGTAGCGAGTTAGATGTAGATGTAACTTAGAGTCCTATATCTTTTTTTTTTTTTTTTGAGAGGTTTTTGCTATAGGGCACATGCGCTCATCAGAAAGACAGAGAGACAGAAAGCGAGAAATCATCCCCCAAGGGCGGGGCTGGCCACGCTGCAATCCCTTTTCCTCCACTCTCCTCTCAGGATCTTGGGCATGCATTCACACGTGCCCGGCATGAGTTTAAGCCACCGTGTCCAGGACTCGAACCACGGTCAACTACATGGGAGTCCAGTGACATAGCCATTACGCTAACTGCTGGTCCCAGAATCCTATATCTTGATAGCTCCAAGAAGAGATCATTGTAGAGCAAAGAGAAAGGTGACAGGACATGTGTAAACAGTCAAAAGAATACACGGCAGTACAGCAGTTCCTTTAGGTACAGTCTGACGCATTATAAAATGCACTGCTACATTAAAGCGTAATTCAGATGCCATCTCTCATTACAAAGCCATCCCTGGTTTCCTACTGTTCATGGATGGAAGTTTCGTGTTTTCTCACTTTTTTCATCATCTTTTGCCAAACATACAACCTGTGGTTCCAACGAAACACCCTGCTGTATTTCACACCCATGAATTTCTGTTTCAGGCCAGTGAAGTTCTTAGCATGGCACATCCTTTCCTAGCAGCACAAGTCATTCTTCAATACCCATTAAATTCCCAGAATGCACACTCCCTCCTTTCCCTTAGGTGTTCCCATGGTACTTGTTTAGATAAACGTAATAAAATCTGTCATGTTTTGCCAGGAATTTTGCACTTACGCATCTGCCTTACTTCTCCAGTTGGATCATAAACACCACATAGCAAGCACCACTGCTTTCCCATAGTGCCTTGCTTGTTAATGCTCCTGAATAAATGCTTGTTGAGTCCAATTTAAAGTATCTTAATTGACATTCAACCTGACAATCCTTAGTTCTCAAGGGAGGGTAAAAAAAGGAACGTAACACCCTGTTTAAGAAGAAGCTAGCATGTGATGCGTTTTTAAGAGATTTCAAAAATACTCTAAATAAATACGTTTTCAGAATGTGTAAAGGCATATTAACTTCAATTCATCATAAGATGTATTTCTCGTTGATAGAATAATGAGGGGTTATTTTTCACATGAACATAACTATCAAACATAACACCACGCTGTATAAGTTTGAACAATTTAGGATGAAACATCAACTCTGTCTTTTTAAAAGGAGACAGTGTAAAGAGTTTGTGACAGGTGGAAACAATGTGACTGCTTTTGTTTCAGTGTGTTTTGGAGTGAGCAGCTGTGTGTTCCTTGACATAACTGACCTGCTCCCAAAATATCTGGGCTCAAATCCTATCTTGCTATTGACTTGCGTTGCAATTTCTAAAGTGCTTTTATCTTTGCTCTGGATTGATCTTTAATCGGGTGTGACTCCTGACACATTTGCTTTAAATTTCTCTCTCCTCCCCTGTCAAGTAGTTAATGATCTCAAAATGTTACAGTGAGTTCTGCAGATTTCCCAGGGAGTCAAGTATGGGTAGAGCAACAAAGGTAATAAAAATGCAGAATCACCTAATTGATCATTTCTTTTAAAAAGTATTTCTTCCATGAGACACACATACACACACACACACACACATGCATGTGCACACACACACACACACACACAGACAGGAACCCCCTTCTCCTCTAGCAAGATCAAGGACACACATGTGCCCAATGTGCTCAGGAAGACCTTAGGACCTCATTGATCATTTCTACACATACATGCCAGTCTGGCTTTATGGGCATGTGACTTACAGGCAATGACATGGAGCCAGTGCTCAGAAGGGCCCCCTGCGTGGTTGAATGTTTTGCTGTTGCTGCCACGACATGCTTTTGTGTTGTAATTTGTGTAAGTGAAGTCTGATGGGGCAATGGCTCATGTTCATCATCTGAGGAGGTATGTGCAGTAGGTGGATATGTGTGTCATGTGTTTACTGCTGTTTATTTGCATGTAGTTTTTATGATGACCCATGAGCACAGAATTCTAATGGGCTCATGATATGTGGGAGTTCAGCAATATTCAAAGCATATTATGGCTACAACATACAAAGAGAGCTACGGCACTGACAATCTTGAAAAGCCATGGTTTCTCTTCAAAGCAGAATTTGCTTTAAAAACAGAAAACAGAAAGTAGCATTGAATGGGGACCAGCAGTTGGCATAATGGCTATGTTGCTGGACTCCCATGTAGTCGACCATGGTTCAAGTCCTGGACCCGGTGGCTTAAACTCACGCCGGGCGCGTGTGCATGTGTGCCCAAGATCCCGAGAGGAGAATGGAGGAGAAGGGATTGCAGTTTGGCCATCCCCCCGAGGGGTGATTTCTTGCTTTCCGTCTCTCTGTCTCTCTGTCTTTCTGGTGAGTGCACATGTGCTGTAGCAAAAACCTCTCCAAAAAAGAAAAGAAAAAGAAAGAAGAAAGAAAGAAAGAGAGAAAGAAAGAAAGAAAGAAAGAAGGGAAGAAAGAAAGAAAGAGAGAAAGAAAGAGAAAAAGAAGGGAAGAAAGAAAGAAAGAGAAGGAAAGAAAGAAAGAAAAAGAAAGAGGGAGAAAGAAAATTGCATTGAATGAAATACGAATGACCAGGAAGCTTTATCATATCTTGTATTAACCAGTCATGTAGGCTGAAAATGACAGAGATGGAAAGACAGGACAAACTGCAGTACTTGTTGTTTTTCAGTTCTTCCTTATTCATCACCATGCCCAAAATAAAGAATTTTGGTATAATAAAGATATGAAGAAGTAAAATACAAACAGCCGAGTTAGTTTTGTGCAGCATTTTCATCGTTCTGGTTAGAATTAAATACATCTGCATGTAAGAGTTATGAAATTCAAATTGTGTAATTTTAGTGATTTTTCACACAAATTAAGTGTTCTTATATTTGCATTTAAACCTGGCATTCTACAATATAAAGATGAATGATAAGCTTCATGCTAATAACTTATGATTGTAATTTGATTTTTCTTTATGTAGAACAAAATTAAATAGCAAATAAAAGAGAACCATGACAAGTCAAAAGGGAGACCACGGAAGAGAGGAAAATACTTTATACTTTAGTATCTTTAATAGTATTTTCCTGTGCTTTTTGAGTAGGCCTCCAATTTTATTTTGATTGGGCCCCACAAATTATATAGGTAGTCCTGAGCGCATGCGTGGACTTTAATGGACAAATATCTTCTGCTAGTATAATTCTGAAGCAAATAATAACTTATTTTTCTTATAAATTAGCCAGAGGGAAAATGTATTCACCAGAGACAGAGAGAGAGGAAAGGAGAGGAAGAAAGTACCTCCTAATGGGGCATGGTCACACCACAATCCCTTCTCCTCTATTTCTTCATTCTTTTGGAATTTTGGGCATGTATATTCAAAAGCCTGGCATTTCTCACACCACTGGGTCTGGGACTTGAAATATGCGGCCAGCCATGTGGGTTCTAGCTGTCTTAACCACTAGACCATGAGGCCAGCCCAGAAGCAAATAATCACCATTCCAAAATTTACAAAGGCTGGATCTCACATGGCCTATTAAGTGGTTTGAGTCCTGGGCCTGCCAGCTTGAGAAACACTCTTTGCATATGTGCATGTGTGGTCAAAATCCCAAAAGGAGGGAGAGATGGAAAAGAGATGGGATTGCAGTATGATTATGTCCCAAGGGGGTACATTCTTACTTTCCCTCTCTCTCCTTCTCTCTCTCTCTGTCCCTCTAGAGCAAGCAGTCTGACACACACACACACACACACACACACACACACATATATATATATATATTATAAAATATTATCAGAAATTGTCCACAAGTGGATGAACTTTTTGTAGTCACCAAGGACACAGCCAATACATGCCATACAATGGCCATGGTCACCTCAGGAATTACTTGGGGATTAGACTACCTATAGACATTTCTAGAATGGGATCAGAACATTGAAATATGTTCCATCTTTGTTATAGTAGATGAATTAACTATCCCATTTATACTCTGATATAAATCAACCCCAGCTAAAGACCAGAGACCCATTTTTAATTTAATTTAATTTTTTAATTTTTATTTACGTTTTTTTATACATTCAATTACATTATTTAGCTTACAAGGTGATCATTTCAATATATGAACATTTCTCCCTGGTCTAGCTGATCAAAATATAGCAACACTACCTCCCTGTCTCAACAATATTAATTCATAAATAAATATCAAACACAAAACACTGTGTAGTGAACAAGACAGGCACAATTCAATGCTATGGAAAATAAAAAAGTAAATTTTAAAAAAAGTTTTATTTTAAAGTTCTATGGAGTTTCCCGTTACAGAAACTTGTCTTAGTCATCAGGACTTTTTTCATTGCCAGTGAAAAATAAACAAACAAATGAATAAATACTCCTCAAACGGTCTTAAGGAAAAATTAAATATAAGTTTATATAACCCAAATCACATGAACAGTAAGTACAATGGAGGTGATTCTCCAAAGGAAAACCAAGGCATTTTCCCAGAAAAGGGAGACTGGATATTCTGTTAAAGAATCATTAAATAAATCTTTTAATGATGTGAAGAATTTCTCATGTCTCTGTTAGAATATATATTTTTAAATGTTGATGTGATGACTTTCTTAAAGCAAAAACACCTGAATGTTTTTGTTGTTTTGAACTGTGTGTTTAATGAAGGATACCACTTCTAATTTATTGGAATGTCTGAGACTTGGATGAAATGTCTTGGAACACTAAAAAACATGAAAAATACAGCAAAGTAGAAACAGAGAACTAAGGAAATAGAGGGGTAGGAGAGAACAAACACAGAAATTATGAAATATTTTAAATTGAACAAAAATGAAAATACAAGCATGTTAAAATTGTGGGATACAATTAAAAAGGTACTTAGAAGAAAATTTAAGGTATTTAATGCTTGTACTAGAGTAAGAAAAGTCTAAAATTAATCAAAGCTTCACCCTTAGGGGAAAACGAGGAGCAAAGTAAACTTAAAGCAATTGGAAGTAAGGAAATCATATAAATATGAGTGGAAATTGATGAAATTGAAAACAGAAAAAAACAGTAGAGCAAATTTACTAAACCTAAAATTCAATAAAATTTACCTTCAAGATGGGCGACTGCAGGAGAGAGAGAAGACAAAAGTTGCCAAAAAAGATACAGAGCTTGCAAACATTGGATGTATGGTGATTGGGACACTCATACACTGCTGGAAAAATGCAAAATGATGCAGCCACTCTGAAAAATCATTTGGTAGTTTCTTAAAGAAATCAAACATATACTTACCATATAACTCAACCATCCCATTTCTAGGTATGATTCCTAGAGAAATAAAGTCTTATATGCACACAAAACCTGTATATATTATAGCAGCTCTTTTTATTAATTGCCCTTATTAATTGCCCAAAACTTATAAATGACTTAAATATCCATTCGTGCGTGAATTGATAAACTTTGGTACATTCATACAATGGAATATTAATCAGCAATTAAAAGAGTTATTCACACATAAACTAGCTTGGATGAGTCTTTTTTAAAGTCTATTTTTATTTATCAATAGAGAGGGAAGAGAGAGACGTGACTCCTAGAGGGGATTAAGCCATATCCTTCCTCTAAACTTCCAGCCAGTCAAGACTGTAGATGTGCCCATAGGAGATCCAGTGTATCCAGTCTGACCCTGTAACTCAACCCACAGTCTTCCCATATGTCTCTATTGTCACATAACAGGACCCTATGACAGCACCACTGTGACTGGGCCCTGGATGAATCATAAAGACATTATGTTGCATGAAAGAAGCCAGTTATAAAAGATTACATACTATATGTTCCTAGGTACATGACATTTCAAAGAAACAAAACTAGTGATAGAAAACAGATCAATGGTTGCCAGAGAGAGTTGGTGTGCATGATCTGATGAAAAAAAAAAAAAATGTAGCAAGATGGGACTATCACTTTTTAAATTCTTTCTGGAGGATTCAATGAAACTGTACTATAGTCATAAGAAAGCCTCTATTTTGTATTGCTGAGATTGAAGAACAGGCTTTTTTTTTTTCAAGGTGAATATTAAATACCCTCCTCTAAACATTTCTTCTAATACTCAGCTCTTGGAGTCATTAATGGCTTGTGTAGAAAAATCAAGTCCAAACTGATGAACTTAATTTATCAGATGGAAATTATGAATGAATGGTTATGAACCACGTGACACAGGGGGATTCACTGAAGATGTGATCATTCTGGGTTTAGATTTCTTCTGAATAGAGTTTTGCTTTCTTCAAGGGGTAGAAAAGTTTTGTCAAAACTCATGGTCAAGCCCCTGGGAACAACTAGGGAGCTGTTTTACAACATGTTCTCTAGCAGAAATTGTAAGCCTTCTCATGACATCGGATCATAAATCTCTTCTGCCTTGTTTGGGCATCAAAGGGATATATTTCTCCCCATTTTACTTATTAGGACAGATTAAAGAGCTAATAAGTGAAAGTAATGAACAAATAGAACTTAAGTATGGGGTTGGTATGTGTTACTGATTTTCTTGCTTAGAATAGATGTGAGACCTCACTTTTCAGAAGGAATGTGAGGCCTCCAACCCTTGATGAAGAAGGTAAGATAGCTGTGTTGTGCCATCACATGTTTCCCATGAGAAGACTCTCCAATGTCACCCATTTGTCCAGCTGTCCTGTGAGCACCCCCTGGTGGTTATTTAGATTGGGTGACTCTCTGTTCTTTGTATCCAGCAGTTCCCTGCCTGGAACACCAGGTATAAAACAAACAGAAACATTCTGATTCATTTCTTTGGAACAGCAATAAAGAAAACAGCTGACCACCAAGACAAGAAGGAACAGAAAAGAAATAAAGTGTTTCCTGATCAAAGGATGTTCCGAACATGGGGTCATCAGAGCTAGGAATCCTTACCATGTTTTTTCTTCAACTGCATGAGCATGACTCTTTGCCTCTCTGTGCTTTAATTTTCTCATCTGCAAAATAAGAAACTTAGACCAGGCTATTTGTTTCCTTTTCTTTTTCTGAATTTCGTTTGTTGAAAGAAAGAGAGAGAGAGAGAGAGAGAGAGAGAGAGAGAAACCTTCAGACAGGGTCTTGATGCCACAATCCATCCCCAGCCAGCCCTTGATCACAGGTACACATATGCCCAAGAACTCAGGAAGGCCTCTGGACATAAGCCCAGAACCTTCTTGTGTGGGTCAGCCTCAATGAGCTTTGCATTTTACCTATTACCACCATCTGGCCCCTTCAATGAAATTACCTCTAAAAGTACTATTAGATTTAAATTTATCTGTTATCTAATCATATGTTTAGTGAATGTTTTCTACAGTGCTATTGGACGTCATTACTGCTGAAGAAAAGATGATGCCCAGAAAACAGAAGATAATGTGAAGACATCTTGTAAGCATCTCCTTACCTTCCATCTTCTGGCTCTGTCTACCTATGTCAATGCAATTTCCTTTAATATTTGAAATAGGAGAACAAGATTAGGGTTTAGTTTAAGCCAACTGAAGCTTTAAATATTTTCCAACACTAATTTAGTCATAGGTGAGACCCACTCATTTTCTTTGAGACAGAAGGATATAAATTTAAATTCTATGTTTCTAGCAAAAGTGTGGAAAAGACCCTATTTTTCACACCTTTGGAAACTGTCTGTCACTTTAAAACTTCAAAAGTCCTTGGGTGAGAAATAATACTCTAAATCTACACTTCACATTTGCAGCTAACAAGGCAACTGGTCCCTATAACCTCCTGATATTTTTAAGCATTTCTTCTGTTTCCTCTCATCATTTCTTTACCTGTGTTGTTGTGAAAGTCAGAGACAACTTATAGGGACACCCTTTGTAAATGACTACACAAGCATTAGTGAGTATAATTAAGGTTGATTTCACATCTAGAATCCAGAAATGGTACCTGAAATTTATAATACTTTCCTACAGAGCATGAAGCAATTACTTCAAATGCTTCTTGATATAATTTCTCCTCAGGGTAAGCTGTTGTTCTTATTGGAAGGATGATTTTTGTTTTGTTTTGCTTTTGAGAAATGTACATCCTAAACATAACTGATTAAATAGAAGGCCAGAAAGACACACATAAGAAATAATACATTTCTCATCAGTTTAGCTATATATATATATATCAGAAAAGTCATGATGTATTTTTCTATGTTTTTCTATGCAAAAAAAAGCATCATGACTTTTCTGACTATATATACATATGTATATATATACATATATATGTATGTATACATATATATATATGTATATGTGTGTGTATGTGTGTGTGTATAGTTTGGAAGAGAGAAATAAAAGGTCAGTTCATTCTCTCATAAAAAAGTCACCATTTCAAATTGCTGGGGTAAAGAACAAGATTTTTTCCAAGGTGAATGTTAAATACTGTCTCTTAAAAAATATCTTTCAATCATCAACTGCAATATAAGATCAGGTCTAAATGGATGAAGACAGTTCATTATGTGAGAATTCATGAGGTAGTTACAAAGATTAAATGGGATGGCATATATAGTTCAACATTGTGAACGACCAAGAAGTCTTAGCTTAATAGTACCAGAGTGAGGCATTTGTCTGTGATTTTGGTCAATTCTGGTTTTGGTAAAACATCGGGTACACTAGGAAAGAGATAGCGCTGAGCCTTTTCTCTATAGTGGTACAAAAGTGGGGTGAAGCCTGGCTCAGTACTCTCTCATCCAGGAAAAAATGGCGTTGCAGTGTGATTCCAAGTGTCCCACCTTCTTTCCTTTGAGCCTGTATTTCCACATGGTGACCTCCTTCCCTTTCAGCCAGTCCCCAGTCTTCTCGACCTCTGTCTTTTCTTCAATGTGTTTCTTCAGCATGTCACTCCTGCTTCACAGGAACACACCCCTCCGTGACCCTGCCCACTCTCTCATCCTTGGAACCGAGGACTATTTGAGTATCTCTCTGTTCTTCTCAACTCCACATGGGACTCCAATTGCTCTTTCTCAGTGGCCGCTTTCCCTCCAAATAGTCATGACACAGTGCCTGGCAAGTTGGGAAAGGCCTGTGATGAGTGGCCCCCCCTTGGGGGCCCTCTGCTTTCAGGAGTGTGGCAGGTGGTGAGACCGCTTCATAGAAAAGGGCCTTCTGCGAAAGTGGTGCCTTCCCTGAGAGCTCATACCTAGTTGTTCTGGGAAGCTGATGAGTGGCTGTGTGTTTTTCCCCTTGGGGGCCCTCTGCTTTCAGGAGTGTGGCAGGTGGTGAGACCTCTTCATAGAAAAGGGCCTTCTGCGAAAGTGGTGCCTTCCCTGAGAGCTCATACCTAGTTGTTCTGGGAAGCTGAGGAGGACTGTGATGTTTTCTGCTTCTCTTTGTCAAATGTTGTCTCTTCCTACAGTGATCCCAGGGACTCTTTTCATCCCAGGGTTTTATTCCAAATGGAATGTTAAGAGGGTTCAGATGCTGAGAGACAGGTCAGGGTGGTGGGGATGGGGAGAGGTGTGAGCTTGTCCAGATCTGTAGTTTTGCCAGGACTGTTTTTAAGTTGACACAGTGCTAAATAAAAAGTCCCTTGCTTTGATCTCAGGGACTTCCTGGGTAGACTGTCTGATTAGATAAAGATCACATATCCCCCACACCACCCCCATCCTTTAGGAAGTAATCGAAGCTTTGCAGTCATTCCTTGTCCTGTGATCCTGTCTCCTTCTCAAAGCCTGTCTCTCTTGTCTCGGGTCCCTCCCTGGATCTTGGATTTTCCTTTCTGTTTGAGCAGGAAAAGGGACCCTGAGAAAAAAGAGCATTTCTTCCTCTTTGAATTCTTAAGTTGTCTAGAAAGAAAGCCAAAGCTGTTTGAGAGCCTCATATGGACCACGTCTGCTCCTGGCCGAGAAAAAAAGAGTATTTCTTCCTCTTTGAATTCTTCTTAAGTTGTCTAGAAAGAAAGCCAAAGCTGTTTGAGAGCCTCATATGGACCACGTCTGCTCCTGGCCATCAAAGGGAATTGATGGCTGTTTGCAACACGGTCAGCGGCTGGGACGCTGTGAAGCAAGCAAGCTGGCAGGTGGAGGGTTGGGAGGGAGAAATACAGTCCACGCTAGCACTGGGTTCATCAGCCAAGGAAACAGTGAAGAGAAGGGGGTGAGTGTCTCTTCTCTCAGAGCAACCTGTAACTCTTTAAGCTGGGTCTGAACACCCAGGAGACACGCCACGAACTGTGTACGATGATGATCGAATGACTCACCCTTGGGAGTGGAACAATTTTAAGAAATGCTTGAACCAAATGAGTTGCCAGATTGGAAATCATCTAGGTGAGGTTGCAACCTTCCAGCTCTGTTCAAGAACAGACTCTTTCTGAGATTAAAAAATGGTTTTGCAAAGGGCATTTGTGTTTTTATTATTTTATTTTATAAGCATTCTGTGCCCACCATTCTTTTGCAGGTACACACCCACAACTGACCTAATATAAACGTTAACTGGTAAACTCTTCATGGAAACCATATGAAGAAGAGTACCGTTTACTGTTTTACAAATGAGGAAACTAAGGCTCAGAGATGTTAAGTACCTTGCTCAGAGTCACACAGCATACTTGCTGTGGCTGATTAAGGATTCAAACCCAAGGAGTCCAGCCTGAGTATCTGACTCTGCTGCCTCTTTCCTTTCCACTCACACTTAGAAATTCTCTAAGAAAATAAACATGGGAAGATGTGAATTTAATAACATTTAATAATATTTACATACACATGAAAGATAGTCACTCATTTGTAGGAGACAGTTGAATGTAACAGTTGATTTGTCAATTTTACAAACATTTCTTTGCGAGCCAACTGTGTGCGCCACACCCTGGGCTAGATCAAGTGAGGAAAAAAACACATCAAGTCCTTGCGCTCAGCTGTGACTTAAAGGCAACAGGCCTGGACTGAAAGACCAGAATCATGTTTACACTGCAACATTAATGAGGGTTGTAGATACTGTAGAGCTAGGATTCTCGAACTTTCTGGAATGTTTATGCCCTAGATACAAGCCACAATCATCACTTAAGAGGAAACACTGTGCTTGAGAGAGAGGGTGCAGAGGGCTCCTGGTCAGACCATGTTTCACATGAGAATTTCCACCTAAATTGTTCCAGTTGACACATGCTTCAGACTTCTTGGGAAGAAACTAACTTTCTGGCCAGGATTGTCTGAATTGTCATGCAATCTTCATTTTATTTTTTAAACCTGAGGCACATGGTTACCCCAGATAAAGATGATTTTCCCCGTTATTTCTTGTGACTAGTTGTGACGTATGACTATGTTATGATCAATAGGCAGCAAAGAGAAATGATGTCTTTAACTTCCGGGAAGTCTTTTTCTACTTCTTCCTCTTTTTTGCAAGATGGAATGTAAATATGATGGCTGAAGCTTGGACAGTCATCTTAGAACTATGAAGTAGAAATTGATTGAGAAGGGTGGAGCGGTCAGACAGAAGGAACTTTCTGAATCCCAAACTTCTGTGGACTGTCAACCTCCAGAATGATTTTTTGAGAAAGCAGTACGCTTCTATCTGATTTAAGTCATCGCTGCCTTGTTTTTCCTCTCGCCGACTATAGCTAAATCCAGTCCTAGTTGATATAGCATCTTTCTTTAATAATAGCTGATGTGGTTGTATTAATTTGGGTGTTTCTAGAGCCACCCTTTATCTGCCGAATACACTTCTGTTCTTTTTAGATGAACAGGAGTTAAGTTTTATTTACTTATTTATTTATTTATTTTTTAATAATCAAGTGTTTCTGGTACATTCATCTCTGAGTTCTGCCCTTGGATTTTACAAACACAAAATGATGCCAGTGCTTGGAATGTCAAACATAAAACTAGTGTACCTCACAGAATTCTGCTCATCAAGTCCAAACTCTATGGGTCATTGAGGAAGTGCTTTTGCTTGACTCCAGGGATTCCAGTCTTTCTCAGGAGAAAACAGACAACATCCTGGGATCTTCCAGGTCCCATGAGAACCCTCAAAAGTGCTGGAAGTGGGAGTGTGGGCCCCTCACTTCAGGGGATGGTTAGCAGGGCCAGTGGTATGAGTTATGGTTTGCTTTTCACAGAAAGAGAGCCTGGGGAGTCTTTCTTCACAACTCCCCCTTTGTCCATCTGCTTCTGACTTTCAGGTCCGGGTTGTTTTTTACGAGAACAAATCAGGCAGACCCTCTATTCCCAACCCTTAGATGGGATTTTTAGAAATACCTGTGTTTTCTTCTCTCTCAAGTGGTGCTGGTCACTCTCTGTTAGATGGAAGAGCGCTGTATGGGCTCTATGGTGCCAATGCTTCTTTGCTTTAATCAGACTCCAGTCACAACCACACGCCAGTTGCTCTTATGATGCTGTGGGCCCAAAGATGAGTAGGTTGCTTGGGTGTCTGTGGGTCTCTCTCATCATCTGGAGTGTGTCGTGTGTGTGTGTGTGTGTGTGTGTGTGTGTGTGGTGGAAGGGCATTAACCTTCAGAAATCTTTGAATAGATATAAACATTTCCCTATAGCTGAAACTTTCTTCAATCAGATCTTTAGACATCACAGCAGCCTCAAAATCTGAAAACTGGGGTTAGCAGATGGCGTGGTGGTTAAGGCGCTGGACTTTCCCACATGGCCAACCATGGTTTGAATCTTAGACCTGGTGGCTTGCTTTCTCACTTTCACTCTCTCTCTGTCTCTGTCTGGTCAAATTTAAAACATAAATGAATGAATAAATAACATTAAATAAATAATTCTTTTTAAAATCTGAAAACTGATCCCTTCATTTTGTTTTGATAAATAAAAGAGAGAGAATGTGGGGATATATGTTTTCAAGTCATTGTTTATGTTTTTCCCCATTCATTCTCATTTTTCTTTGATGTGCTTTATCTAACTCTCTTCTGCTGTTCTCCAGGTGACTGTTCCTTGTTAGGATTAAGTCAGGATCATTCCTCGACCCTTGACCTCTGGGAAACCCAGACATGATGTGGCCCAGCAGCCCCTGGTGTGCCTGAGCTTTCAGTTTCTGACTAGAAGTAGAAACACCTGGGGTGCTTTGCACATGTGACAGATGTGTGTCCAGTTCATGCAGCTAAAGCCAGCAGGTGCTCATAGTCTAGTTATTCTGACCTTATTTGGTTTTAGCAGTTAGTTTTATTTTCTTTTTTCTATGGAATGTTTACTTAAAAACAGACTGTTTTTAGGGCAGTTTTAGGTTCACAGCAAAATGGAGTGGGAGGCAGAGAAAGTTTCTGCGTACTCCGTGCTCCACACAGTCATAACCTCCCCTACAATCAGCATCCCTATCAGAGGAGTGCAGTTGTCACAATGGGTGAACCTAGACTAAAACATCACTTAAAAAAAAATATATATATATATATTATATATCTATCCCCTGAAACATCATTATTACCCAGAGCAAATAGTTTAAATTAGAGCTCACTCTTGTTGCACAGTTCTGTGAGTTTGGACAAATGTACGACCTGTTTATCTATTATAGAGTCATTTGGAGTAATTTCACACCTAGACAAAGCTCCAAATTCTGTTTGTTCTTTTTTCGTACTCCCCTAACCCATGACAACTACTGATCTTTTTACTGTCTCTGTAATTTTACCTTTTCCAGACTGACGTATAGTTGGACTCATTCAGTAAATAGCCTTTTGTGATTGGTTTCTTTTACTTGGTAATAAACAATACATGTAAGTCTTCTCTATGTCTTTTCATAGCTTGATAACTCATTTCTTTCTAGTGTTGAACAATATTCCATGGTCTGGATGTTGTGGTTTATTCACCTACTGAAGGACAGCTTGGTTGCTTCTATGTTTTGAAAATTATGGAAAAAGCTGCTGTAAAAATCTGAGTGCAGGTCTTTGTGTGAACATACGTTTTTATCTCCTTTGGGTAAATATCAAGGATCATGATTGCTGGGTTGTATGTTAAGAGTATGTTTACTTTTGTATGAAACCACACAGTTATCTTCCAAAATCTCTGAACCATTTTGAATTCCCTACCAACAATGAATGGGAAATCGAAATGAAGTAGAAACTGGTCGAGGAGAAGGGAGGAGCAGTCAGATAGAAGGAACAATCTGAATCCCAAACTTCTGTGGGCGTGGCTAGCATCTGGCTAGCATCTGGCATCTGGTTAGCATCTGGCATTGTCAGTGTACTGGGTTTTAACCATTCTAATAGGTATAGAGTGGTAACTCACCATTATTTTAATTTGCATTTCCCTGATGATGTGTAATGTACAGGCCATTTTATGTGCTAATTTGCCACCAGTATCTCTCCCTCAATAAGAAATTGTTAAGAGCTTTGACCCATTTTCAAATCAGGCTTTTGTGTTGTGATTGTTGAGTTTTGAGAATTATTTGTATATTTCACTTGTTTATTTAAACAAATTTACTACTGAATGTATGCACCTGCTTGGGAGAGAAAAGACAGAGAAAGTGAGAAAATACCCCTCAGTGGGGATGACCATACTGCAATGTCTTATCCTCTGTTTCCCTCTCAGGATTTTAGGCATTCACATGTGCATGCCCAGAGTATTTTTCAAGCTGCTGGATCTCCAACTGCTCAGTCAGCCATGTGGGATCCAGTTGCCGTGACCACCAGGACACTGGTTGACTCATTCTTTGCATGTTTTAGATAACTATCCTTTAGCTCCTGTCTTTGGAAAAATATTTTCTCCCAGTCTGGGGCTTGTCTTTTCATTTTCTTGACAGTGTCTTTTACAGAGTAGAAATTGTTAATTTTAATAAAGTCAAACTTGTTCATTTTTATTCATGGAGTTTGCCTTTGGTAGTGCATTAAAAAATTATCACCAAACTCGTAGTCATTTAGATTTTCTCTTATGTTATCTTCTAGGAGTGCTACAGTTTTATGTTTAGGTCTATAATTAATTTTCAGTTGATTTTTCTAAAGGGTGTAAAGTCTGTGTCTAGGTTCTATTTAAAAAAAATTTTTTTTTGCATGTGATTGTTCAACTTCCCCAACACAATTTGTTAAAAAGACTTTTTCTCTCTGTTGAGTCGCCTTTTCTCCTTTGTCGGACTTATGGGCTATTATTTTTATGAGTCTATTTTTGGATTTTCGATTATGTTCTATTCATTTATTTGTCTTCTGTTGCCAGTGCTATGCTGTCTTGATTACTGTAGCTTTATAATATGTCTTGTAGTCAGGTAGTGTTACTTCTTTAACTTTGATCATCTTCTTTCATATTGTGTTGGCTATTCTGTTTTTCTCCCCCTCTGTATTAACTTTAGAATCAGTTTGTCAATACCAACAGAATAACTTGCTGGGATTTTGATTGAGATTGCACTGTACCTGTGGATCAAGTTAGGAAAAACATGTATTTTGATGAAACTGAGTCTTTCTAACAGGGAATAGCTCTTCAGTTACTTAGCTCTTTGACTTCTGTC
Source organism: Tupaia belangeri chinensis (assembly GCF_000334495.1). Classification (NCBI taxonomy): domain Eukaryota; kingdom Metazoa; phylum Chordata; class Mammalia; order Scandentia; family Tupaiidae; genus Tupaia; species Tupaia belangeri. Next base: position 8,655,917 of record NW_006159565.1, read on the forward strand.
AACAGAGTTTTGTAGTTTTTCTCATATAGATTTTGTCCATATTTTGTTAGATTTATACTTAAGTAATTTATTTATGGGGCTATCCCATTGAGAATTGTGTTTTAATTTCAAATTCCACTTGTGCATTGCTTAGTGTATAGCAAAGTGGCTCACTTTGGTGTATTAAACTTGTATGTCAATAATCACATATTCTAGTTATTTTGTTGATTTTTTGAGTTTGTTCTGTTTGTTTGATTTTGTTTTGTTTTGTTTAGATTGTAATTGGCTTTATTCACTGTATTAGAATCAGGTCATCCTTCATTTCATAAAGTAGATTAAGTGTCCCAGTGAGCTAAGCACAGAGGTTGAATTTATAGACAGAGCAGAGTTGAAGAAAGCGGAAACAAAGAACAAACATCAGATTGGTCATTTCAAAGTTACTTTCCTTATAAGGCTGTTCTTAAAAGCTATTTATTTATTTAATTTTATTTATTATTTTTTAATTTGATGAGAGAAGGAGAGAGAGAAGGAGAAAGAAAGAGAGAGCAAGCTGCCAGGTCTAAGACTCAAACCGGGGTTGGCCATGTGGGAGTTCAGCACCTCAACCACCATGCCACCTGCCAGCCCCTAGGTTGTTTCTTACTTTTTCCCCTTTTTAAATTTCTTGTTTTTTATTTTTCTAATTTTAGGTTGTTATTTTTGTGTAAAGATTAAGGTGAAGGGAAATTCATTATCATGCTGATTAAATTTAACCCATTTGGGAAACAACTTATTTTCAACTTCATGAAACAGAACTTTAGGAATATTGATGCCGTTTTGATTTTTTAAAATATATTTTATTGTATTTTACTTTCTTTTACACAATCACTATACATCACTTTATTTGTAAAGTGAATTTTCCAACATTTACGTAGACAATTATGTAGTCTGTGAGCACACAGGTTTTTTGTTTTTGTTTTTTAGATTTTTGTCATAGACTGTGTGTACTCACCAGAGAGAGACAGATAGAGAGCAATAGAGAGAGAGAGAGAGAGAAATCCTCTTTCATCAGGAGGGTATGGTCATGCTGCAATCCCTTCTCCATTCTCCTCTTGGGATTTTGGGCATACATGCACGCATGTCTGGTGTGTTTTTCAAGTCACTGGGTCCAAGACTAGAACCAGTGTCAGTCATGTGGGATTCAGCTCCTTAACCACTACACCACTTGCTGGCCCTCATCTGTGAACAAGCAGATTTATTTGTTTCTTACCAATCTGCATATTTTCTATTTCTTTTTCTTGTCTAATGTATTAGTTATGATTCCAGTGTGATGTTGAAAAAGAGTGATGAGAGAGGACATACTTGGTTTGTATCTAAACATACCAGGAAAACTGAGTTTTTCAGCATTAAGATGCTAGTTGTAGATTTTATGTAGACTATCAAGTTGAGGTTGAGGAATTTCTCTATTCTTTTTTTTTTTTAATATGAATGGGTATCTTTATTCTTTTGTCGTTTTAATTTTATTTTAAATTTATTTATTTATATTCATTCACTGTACATCGATACAGTATCCATCCAGAACACACTGTACATTGGCTCAATCAAGGATATTACACAGGGCACAGAATTTTAGGTTGGTGTTTTTCTCCCTCAATACCTAAAATGTTTTATTCCATCCTTTTCTTGCTTCAAGATTGCTGAAAGAAGTTGAATGCATTTTTTTGTTTGCTTTCATAGAGGTAAGCTCTTTTTATCCTTTGTTGGCTTCTTTCAGGATTTTTTTGTTTTTGTTTTTGTTTCTCTGTAGTTTGAAAATAACATGCCTAGATCTCTGTAGTTTGAAAATAATATGCCTAAATGTAGCTTTTTTCCCTCCCCATTTAGCCAGCTTATTGTTCTCGAACTTCCTGGGTCTGTGGTTTGGTGTTTGCCATTAATCTTGAGGAAATTACTGTTATTGTTTCAAACATTTCTTTTGTTCTTTTTCTTCTCTTCCTAGTATTTCCATTATATGTGCATTGGTTACATCTTTGTGATTGCCTGGCAGGTTTTGGATATCCTACTCTTTTTTTTTTTCTTTTTTTTAGTTTTTTATTTTTTCTTCTTTACTTTTTTAAAAAAAATTATTTATTTAATTTTATTTATTCATTCATTTTTTTTTTTAATTTGACCAGAGAGAGACAGAGGATGAGAGTGAGAGAGAGAGGAAGTGAGAAAGCAAGCCACCAGATTCAGGACTCGATCCCTGGTCGGCCATGTGGGAGTGTCCAGCACCTTAACCACCATGCCACCTTCTGGTCCCCAGTTTTTTCTTCTTTACTTTTGAGTTTCAGTAGTTTCTATTGAGGTTAGAGTCTTTCCTCAGTCTCATCCAGTTTAACCAAAAAGACTGCCAATGGCCTTCTTCATTTGTTACTATATATATATTTTTTTTTTTTTGAAGAGGTTTTTGCTATAGAGCACCTGTGCTCACCAGACAGACTGAGAGAGACAGAGAGACAGAAAGCGAGAAATCACCCCCCAGGGGGGATGGCCACGCCACAATCCCTTCTCCTCCGTTCTCCTCTCAGGATCTTGGACACGCACGCACACGTGCCCGGCATCAGTTTAAGCCACTGGGTCCAGGACTCGAACCACGATTGACTACATGGGAGTCTAGCAACATAGCCATTATGCTAACTGCTGGTCCCCTGAGTTCTAGTCTTGATGTCATGCTCTGGTATTGCCACTAGCAATTTACAACCCAATAATGTAAATAAGTCAACCGAGTTTAAGGCAAAAAAGGAAGAGGGAGAAAGAACTCCCCAGTGGGGTATGGTTATGCTGCAGTCCCTTCTCCCCCCTTTCTTCATCCTGTTGGGATTTTAGACATGCACACATATACACTTGGCATGCTTTTTTTCAAACTTTGAGGTCTAAGATTTGTTTTGTTTTTGAGAGATTTCTGCTATAGGGTGCATGTGCTCACCAGAGAGACAGAAAGAGACAGAGAGACAGAAAGCAAGAAGTCACCTCCCGGGGGGGTGGCCATGCTATGATATCTTTTTCTCCAGTCATCTCTCAGGATTTTGGGCATGCTCACAAATGTGCCCTTAAAATGAGTTTTAAGCCACCGGGTTAGGGACTCAAGTCATAGTTGACTACGTGGGAGTCTAGTGACGTAACCATTATGCCATTTGCTGGTCCTGTGGGGACCAGGATTTGAACCGTGTGGTTAGTCATATGGGATCCAGCTCCCTTGACCACAGAGCTGCCCTAATTTTTAACATTTCTTTTTGATTCTTTCTTAGAATTGCTACCTCACTGCTTACATTGTCCATCTTTTCTTGCATGCTATCTACATAATCCATTAGAGCCCTTAGCATTTTAATCAAAGTTGTAAATTCCTGGTCTGATAATGTCAATATCTGCCATATCTGAGTGTGGATGGATGCTTATACTCTCTGAATTATATTTTTTGCCCTTTAGTATGTCTTGTAGCCAAACATGATGTAAGGAACTGTTGTTGTAAATAGACCTTTAGTAATGTGCTGATAAGAGAATGGAAATTGTTTCATAGTCCTGTGATTAGGTCTCAGTTTTTAAGTGAGCCTTTACATTTGGACTATGAGCTAGAGTTGGATCTTTCCCTTTCTCATGTGCTTCCAAAGTCCTTCATCCCCACCCCCATTGGTGGACAAGATGGAGAGTGGGCTGGAGTTGTGTATGAAAGGATTACAAAAAGCTCATGAAAAAATGGAATTAAAGAGCTGGTCCTGTAGGACAGGGGTTAAGTGCAGTTCATTGAGAGCTGGATCCCATGTGGCTGACTGTGGTTTGACTACTGGCCCCAGCAACTTGACAGACATGCCTGGTACCTGTACATGCATACTCAAATTGCTGATAAAATGGAGAAATGGAGGAAAAAAGGATAGCAATATGACCATGCCCCATTGGGGATAGTTTCTCTCTCTTTCTCTCTGGCAAATGCATGCACCCATTCACAATTAAAAAAAAAAGTAATTAAAGTATGAGTTTATTTTGGTGTAAAAAAATTTCAAAATCCATACATAGTTTTTTCAGATTATTAATATTATTTATTATTCTCATTTTTTTAAACATTTGATCACTATATATCATTTGGCTTATATGAAGAGTTTACCCAACATGAAATACTTCTCAGACTAGTCCAGATGAGAATACTATACATGTTATCATTAACAGATAATAAACCATTTCTGGGGCCTTCAGGAGAAGGTTTCACATGGCTCCAGTGAACTAGATTTTTAAGGGAATGAAGATTTTCTACTGATAATTCAGCCTCCAACAAACGAGCTAGCGGTAGGGAGGCCCCCCACCTCCCGCACTCCCAGCCTTCTATCTCTGTCTCTCAGTTCCTGTCTCTCCCTGCTTCTGTCTTCCCTTTTTTTTTTGGTAATTTTTCCTTTCTACACTTTTTTTTTTGAACCTAGAATTTATTTTTCATATGAATCTCAATAACCTTTTACACAAGTGTCAATCGACAGATTTTCTAGGAATGTAATTGTTGTCCAAAGACTTTCTTCACATTAGAGTATTATTTTGAAAATAACTCAATTTCACTTCCGAATATTAAAAATATATAAAAAGGCATTATGTCTGATGATCAAAGTCCTTCCTGACAGACTCCTTTAAGACATGACAGTAATCCATGACACATGAGAAATCTGTAGGAGACTTGGGAGGTAAGAAAACTCTCAATACTTAATGACATTGTGTAACAACTGAAACTCAATTAGAGAATTCAGAACCCAATACACAAAGATGGAAGAGAAAAAATAGGAACAGAATTTGCGTTCCTGTTGTTTTTGGCCTATAAAAAGATACATTTTAAAAAATATAAGCCAATTCTGGGTGGATTTTTTTTCTACTTAGAGCTGATGGCAGTCTGAACAGATTCATTTTCATGCTAGGTAGAGATCTAGACTTTGAAGACTCCAAATCTGTTTCTGGTGGGGGACCCCTTATAATTAGACTTGCCTAGGCTAACATTACTTATTACTTCCAAATCTTGAATTTCCCTATATATATTTTTTTTTACCAGGGTTAGAAATTCCAGTTATTTGTTCCTTGGAAGATCCCACAAGTCGGAGTCATATATGTCATTCTTAAAGTTAAACCACAGGGTAGGGCCTCAACTCTCAAAAATGAGATTAAGATATTTTTCATATTTATTTTTTAAAAAAGTCCAGAATGGATCAAAAAGAACAATCAGGATGTATGTGCAAGGTATAGGCCAGAAGGTAACTAGAAAAGTACACCTTAGGAAAGTTAAGGAGCCTCTTTACTACCTTGTTTTAAACACTGTACCTAACATAAATAGCTAGCTTAATTTTCCACTGATCCAGCTTCCACCTATAACCATGGCACAGCTGGTTTGCCTTGCAAGGCCTCAG
>NW_006159565.1:8667778-8668025 GCF_000334495.1 Tupaia belangeri chinensis
AGATTGCATTTTGTGTGCTGTGATGATGCTTAGGGAAGGAATGTAAATTGAGTTACAAAAAAACAGTTTCAGGAAAAAAAGTGTATCTATTCAATGACTGCAATAGGATATGTAGCCCCAGCTAGGTGCTAATTTATAGGATGCGTAAAGTTAGACTTGTGTTCATGGAAATGTGTGTGTCACCTGTGTTTGCTATGAGGGTATTTGGATTGATTAGGGTCTTTGGTGATTCAATAAAATGTGGGGG
>NW_006159565.1:8668097-8688529 GCF_000334495.1 Tupaia belangeri chinensis
GGGGGGGAAAAGCAAAACATACAGAAAACAAGAAATGGAAGATCATTTGCTGACAATAACATGTTTGTTGATGTGCTTGATTGAGACAGTATACAGTGTACACTGGATGGAAAATCTCATTTTGTATGCTGTAATGATGTACAGTGAATGAATGCAAATAAATAAATAGAAATAAAAAAAACAGATAATAAACCATTTCTGTGTCCCACTGATGTCATGCCTTGCTATTTGTTCTCTTGCTATTCTTCTCTATATGTTTCCCTTCTACCTCCCTGTCCCAAACTGTCTTCAGCATCCATGACTATTTTCACTGCTTTTCATACATAGTTTTTTCATGATGCACATTTTCCATGATGTTTGGAAGATTTCTTATATTTCCTTTCTTGCATACAGAAGGCTAGAGTGAGCTAGAGTTGGATCTTTCTTAAGATTAGTTAGGCTCTCTCTAAATATGTGGGGCTTTAAAAACCCCAGCAGGTTTGGCTCTGGTTACCTAGTTTCTCTGAGGATAGACATTTTTTTTTTTTCCAGGGAGACAGAGAGAAAGAGAAAGAAAGAGGGAAAGTGAGAAGGCACTCCATAGGGATATGCAATGCCACAATTTCTTCTCTTCCAGTCTCCCCTTGGAATTTTAGGCATACACATACATGGCTGGCATGATTTTCCCAGTCACTAGGTCTGGGACTTGAATCATAGAATCAGTCATGTGGGATCCAGTAGCCTTAACCTCCATGCCTTCTGCTGGCTAGAGGACAGACTTTTAAAGAGGCATATTCTCATGTTTTTCAAAAAGGTTCATCTTCTCCTATTCATGCTAGAAGCACAAGTAAACTTTTCTTCATAATTCACCATGAGAATTTGGTCCAGCTCCTGAGGGTAAAAAATAATTGCCCCTCTCCCCCGAAGTTTCTATCTCTAAGGCTTGTCCACACTGAACCCTCAGCAATTTGTTAATGAAAGTTCAGTGTTCCCCACCTTGGCACTGGTTGCTGAGGAGGTTTGTGTTCTAAGAAGTTGAAATTCTCTGCACTTACCCATTGCTATCTTCACTTTGTGGGCAGTGGTTTGCCTTATGATCCCATCTCTCCAACAAATCTAAGAAGAGTTGTTGATTTTTCAGTTCAACTTTTTCCCTGTTGCTAGAACAGTAGTGACTTCCAGCTGCTTTCATGCCTGAACAGAAACTGGAAGTCTAGCACTCTGCCCTTAGTTCTCAGGGCAACAGATTATAGAAGTAATCTGTGGGCAGACCTTGATGTTGAGTCATTGCTTATGGTGATGGAGTGAGCCAAAAGAAGGATTTGTGAAAATCAAGGGGAAAACTCATTTGATATCAAGGGGCTCTGCTTGAATATATAAGATATACAGATGACTTTCAAGTTTCACTTCCCTCACCCCACCCAGATGTTTGTTTAGTAAAGACAAGGTAGAGCAGAGAGAACAGAAGAAATGAAGGATATCATTTCCACATTTGAAGCATAAATGGTGAAAGAAGAAACATATTTGGAGTCAGACTTGCCCAGGTTTAAATATGGTTCTACTTGGGCACATCTTTTCACTCCTTAAACCTCAGTCATTATAAAAATTTTAAAGATATTTAAAATCCAGCAGGTGATGTGGTAGTTAAGGTGTTGACTCAAGTTCGAGTCCCAGACCTGGTGGCTTGAAAATCATGCCAGGTGTGTGTGCATGCATGTTCAAAATTCCAAGAGGAGAATGGAGGAGAAGGGACTGTGGTATGGCCATCCCCCTGGAGGAGTGAATCCTCATTTTCCTTCTCTCTGTCTCTCTGTCTCTCTCTGGTGAGCACATGTACCTAGGACAAACACCTTTAAAAAAAAGCTTAAATGAGATGATTTCCCAATCTAGTGTCTAGCACAAAGTTGGTGTTCAGTAAACATATATTTCAGTTTGGGATGGAAGCCAGTAACCTCAGAATTAGCTTTCTTATTTTGCCTTTTTGATTCTACCTGCTACCTCTTGGTCCCAGACATAGAGTGCAAGCTGGGCTGGGCTGTGAGTCCACAGGCTGTGGGACTGGCTTGAGACCTCCTGGCCAGTATGTGCTGTATTTGGTACTTGGTTCCAGGTCCAGTGCTTTATTTAATCTCAGATTGTGGATGAGAGAGAGGAAGGAACAAGTTGGTGAGAGGCAGTATATGCATTTCTTGGAAGAATCAAAGCAGGAGTGGCTTTAGTACCTGGGCTTGAGTGAATGTCTCAACCTTGACTTCATCACTTTTAGGAGGCCTGCTGGTCATATAGACTGGCTATGTATAGAGTCATATGCACCATGACCTTGTACAATGCCATATAACCTCATGGCATCATTTTATTTTGCTTTTTCAGTTTTGCTTATTTTTAGTCCTTTTAAAACAAGATATCATGGGGCCAGCAGGCAGTGTGGTGGTTAAAGCACTGGACTCCCACATAACTGATCACAGTTTGAGTCCCAGACCTGGTAGCTTTCTCACTTTCACTCTCTGTCTCTCTGGTAAATTAAGAAAATAATAATAAAAAGAATACATAAAATTTAAATAAATAATTCCATAAAAAAGGTATCACATATACAAAAAATAATATAAAAGTTGTATGTCACCCAACACTCAGACCTATCAAGAAGTTTGTGGAAAAATAGAATTGAAGTCTTAGTTAATTATGGTGCAAAAAACACAAACAAACAAACAAACAAAAAACAAACAAAATGCTGGACAAAACATTGAAATCGTGGGGCCAGCAGGTGGTATAGTGGTTGAGGTGCTGGATTCTCATGTAGTCAATCACAGTTTGAATCCTGCACCTGGCTGCTTGAAAGTCATGCCAGCAGTTTGAAATTCATGCTGGGAGCATGTGCGTATGTGTCCAAAATTCTGAGAGGAGAATGGTGGAAAAGGGATTGCCATGTGGCAATCCCTCTTGGGGAGTTATTTCTGCCTTATTTCAATTAGCATACTGTCCTCCAGAGTCACCCATGTTGTTACAAATGACAGGATTTCATTCTTTTTAATTGCTGAATAGTATTCAGTCATATGAACTGCACTTCTTTTTTTTTTAGAAGTTTTTTTGCTATAGGGCACACGTGTGCACCAGAAAGAGAGAGTCAGAGAGTCAGAAAGCGAGAAATCACCCCCCAGGGGGATGGCCATACCGCAATCCCTTGTCCTCCATTTTCCTCTCAGGATCTTGAGCATGCATTCACATGCGCCCGACGTTAGTTTAAGCCACCGGGTCCGGGACTTGAACCATGGTCAACTACGTGGGAGTTCAGCGACATAGTCATTATGCTAACTGCTGGTCCCAACTGCATTTCTCTTTTAGTCATTCATCTGTTGATGAATTCTTAGATCGATTCTGTATCATGGGTATTATGAATAGTGCTTCAATAAATATGGGAATGCAGACATCTCTTCCACATACTAATTTAATTTTCTTAGGATACATGCCCAGGAATTTAATTGCTGAATCATCCGGTAGTTCTGTTTTTAAATATTTTGAGGAGACTTCATGTTGTTTCCTATAATGGCTGTGCTCACTTACATTCCCACCAATAGTGTACAAGGGTCTCCTTTTCTCCACATTCTCACCAACATTTGTTATCTTCTGATAGAAGTCATTTTTACAAGTGTGAGGTGATGTCTCATTATGGTTTTAATTTGCATTTCTCTGGCAATTAGTGATGATGAAAACCTCTTCATATACCTGTTGGCCTTTTGTCTGTCTAGTTAGGTCTTTTGCCCCTTTATAATAAGCTTTTTTTTTTTTCTATTAAGTTGTTTAGGTTCCTTATGTATTTAGGATATTAACCCCTTATCAGATGTATAGTTCAAAAATATTTTCTACTATTCAATAGTTTGTATTTTCACTCTATTGATTACTTTTTTAGCTAGTCAAAATCTCTTTCATTTGATGCAATCCCATTATTCCTGTCTATTTTTGCTTTTGTTACTGTGTTTTTGGGGTCATATCCAGAAAATCAATGCCAAGATCAGTGTCAAAAATTTTTCCCTATTTTTTTCTTTTTGTAGTTTTAGTTTCAGGTCTTACATTTAAGTCTTGAATCTATTTTGAGTTGATTTTTATAAAAGGAGTGACAGATTTCAACCTCATTCTTCTGCAGGTGGATATACTGTTTTCCCAGAACCATTTATTGACGAGATCGTTGTTTACTCATTGTGTGTTCTTGGCATCTTTGTCAAAGATTGATTGACTCTAAATGTGTGGATATACTTCTGACCTCTTTTCTGCTCTGTTGATCTATATATCTGATTTTATGTCAGTATCATTTTGGTTTTGATGATTATATCTTGCAATGTATTTTGAAGTCAGGGGGAATGTTGCCTCCAGCTTTGTTCTTTTTGCTCAAAATGTCTTTGACTTTCCCATCTAAATTTTAAGATCACTTTTTCTGTGAAAAATGTTGGAAATTTGATAGGAATTGCATTTAATCTGTAGTTTATTTTCAAGATATTTTTTCCATTTATTTTTGTCTTCTTTTTTTTTGGTGGGGGGGAGAGGTTTTTGCTAATAGGGCACGTGTGCTCACTGGACAGACAGAGAGAGACATAGAGACAGAAAGCGAGAAATCACCCCCCGGGGGGATGGCCACGCTGTAATCCCTTCTCCTCCGTTCTCCTCTCAGGATCTTGGGCACGCATGCACGTGCGCCCGGCTTGAGTTTTAAGCCACCGGGTCCAGGACGCGAACCGCAGTTGACTACATGGGAATCCAGGGACATAGCCATTACACTAATGGCTGGTCCCTATTTTTGTCTTCTTCAACTTCTTTCATCAATGCTTTATGCTTATCAATGTATTGATCATTCACTCTCTTGGTTAAATTCACAAGTATTTAATTTTTTTGATGTCATTGTAAATGGGAACGTTTTCTTGATCTTTCTTTTTTTTTTGAATAGTGTATTATAAAACTACTTATTGTCTTAGGTTGACTTTATACCCTGCAACTTCACTGCATTAGTTTATTAGTCCTAACAGTTCTTTGGTGGAGTTCAGGGTTTTCTAAATATAAAATCATGTCATTTGCAAGCAGAGACCATTTAACTTCTTCCATTCTAATTTGGATGCCCTTTATTATATTTTTCTCGACTCTTATTAGAACTTTCAGTACTACATTGAATAAAAGTGGTGAGAATAGGCATCCTTATTTTATTCCTGATTGTCCTGGGGGAGCCCAATTCTGAGAGTGCTTGCCCATAATGTTTACTGATTCCAAAGAAACACACCTAGAGATCCAGCAGAAGACATGAACTTACTCACATGAGAGAGAAGGTTCTACTGATGGCCTGGTGGAGAATGGTCAGTACCACTTCAAGCATAGGATCAGGCTTAATAGGATAAGAATAAAGCACTAGTTAGTAAGTTAAAGATTCATGCAGACACCCTATCAAGAAGACAGGAATCTGGTCTGTACATACATCATTTGAACATTGCAGCAAAGTTTAGTGTTTTGATGAACAGAATCAGAAGTGTGTTTAGGGTTTAGTGACCCTAATCTAGTGATGTTAATGTGGGAGGGATGCACATACTTCTGGAGTGGTCCTGGCCATAGACCAATAGTGTGAGGTGAAGGTAATGGTCATGAGATGTTTAGGAGACCCAGCCGGGTCAACAGCTGGGTCTCAGGGAGATAGGGTGCAGAGGGATGAGGAGGAGAGCTCAATGTATACAGCCTAGAGGAAAAACTTTCACCTTTTCATGATGAGTAAGATATTAGCTGTGGGTTTGTGATAGATGGCCTTTTAGTTGTGTTAAGAAACATTCCTTCTATACTTATTTTGTTGAGATTGTTATCATGAAAGAAGTTGAATTTTGATAAGTGCCTTTTCTGCATCTATTGAGATCAGGTGGTCTTGTCCTTTATTCTGTTAGATTTTTATAAGATTTTCTTTCTTCCTTCTACGAGAGGGATAAAGACAGAGAGGGAGAGTGAGAGACAGAGAGAGAAAGAGAGAAACTCCTAACAACATGGAAGAATTTTTCAATATGATGTTGAGCAAGAGATGCCAGATCTCAAGGAACATATGCTGTATGATTTATTTACCTGGGGTTCAAAATCAGGCAGAACTAATCTAGTGTAGAATTATACTGACTACTTTTGCTGAGGGAGTGGATACTGACTAGAAGAGAGAACAGGAATGTAATGATTGATAATTATGTGGTTTGTTTAGCCAATGATGTGGCAGATGGGTGGTATAAGAGTAGTGGAGAAGGTGATTGGAATAGTGAAGCAGGAAATGAGCCTACCAGAGTTATGCTGACTTCAGCTTTCCCTCTCCTCCCCTCTCTTCTCCTCTCCTCTTCTTTCCTATCTTGCCCTCTCTTCTTCCCCTCCCCTACTGTCCCCTCCTTGCATCTCTCTTCTCTGTTCTATTTGCTAGAGGGCTTGTGTGCTCACCGGAGAAAGAGAGAGAAAGTGAAAAAATATCCCTCATAGGAAATGGCCACACCACAATCCCTTCTCCTTTTGAGATTTGGGACACATTTCCAGTGTGATATTTAAGTTGCTGTGTCCAGGACTCAAACCACGCAGTCAGCCATGTGGGATCCACCTGCCTTAACCACCACACCAGCAGCTGACCCATTAAGCTTCAGCTTTCTACATCTGCTGCTGGCGAGTGGTGTGAACCAGTCTTTATCTTCCCATCACTGCGTCCTTGCTTCCCTTCTTTTTCTTTCTCTCCATAATATCCTGTAACAATAGGAGGGAGTGTTAAAGAGAAGCCCGGGGGTGGCCTTTTCCCTGACATAGAACTGGTAGCCTTGGTCTCCGCTCCCAGGTGAGGATCCCAGAATGATCGTGACAGAAAGTTCTGGCCTAGGGCAGGCTCGATAGCCCAGCAGTAACTCACTGCTCAGGCAATGGCAGCTCCATATGGCAGATTGTGGGGTCAGTTTCTGTAGAGGCCAGGGATATGTGCCCATGGTCCTCCTGGGTGGCTGGGAAGGCTGTAGGGGAGAGGATCACAGCATGAAATCCTTTTGGGAGTACTTGTCTTTCTTTCTCTCTGTCTCTGACTCTCTCTCTCTCTCTCTTGCTCACGCTCATGTCTATAATAAATAAATAAGTAGTAATAAGAAAAAGAAAGTTCTTCTCTCCTCAGCAATCTTAGTCACGTGGCTCTGAGATTTCAAGACTTTGAAAATCCCTTCCTGGTCTTTTCCAGGCAGGAGCCAGCCAGCCCTGAGGAGATTTGAAAACTTCTTTTGTAGGTGCTCCAGCAGTGTCTCTCCTCTCGTGTCTTTGTGAAGACTTCACTTTGTTTATGTTGACAAGAAGGATAGTGAGTCACTGGAGAGGCCCCAAGAGTACTTTGTCCTGGAAGACACCAGCATTTTTTTTTTTTTTTCTATTTTTCCACTTGCCGAGCTCTCTGAAAAGGAAGCTCAAACAACAGCAACGAAGCACCACCAAGTTCATATATAGGTGGGGATAAAACCGGGTACAACTAGGCAGAGTGAAACAGCATGTCTGTGGTGTAAAAACTTACAGTGTGCTTTTTAAGATCTGCTAATGTTCCCTTTCGTAAAGGAATTAAAAGCATACTTCATTGAGACTGTTTTCTTCCACGGCAAATAAACCTAAGATTTAGCCATGACCTTTGTGAAAAATAAACCTAACGGCATAGAAAAAAAAATCTTTTTTCTTTTTTTAAAAGCCAGGCTTGAAATTTTTATATCCTTTGAGTCATATTCTCAAAGCAATTGGCTGATTAATTCAAGAAATGTTACTTTCCCAATTCAAACATGACATTTTGAAAATCATCCATGAATTACATGCCCCAGGAATGAAAGACTTTTCTGTGCCATTTTAAAAGATTTTTTTTTTCATTTTAGGGCAATCATGAATATCTGTAAGGGCACATTTATTACTCCCCAAACAGATAGAAAATTAGCAAAGTCATAAAATTGTTACCCAGCTTTGCTATTGCAGCTGTGTCTCAAACCAACCCCACCAATTCCCTTGCCACTAAAATGGTTAAGGATGATGTTATTTTTGCCATTACAAGCACTAGTCTTTGGATGTTGGCTTTCCAGATCTCTACATGGAAGTCTAAAAAAATATGTATCTGTGTCTAAGCATTATTCTGCTGGTAGGTTCAATAAAGAGTTGCTGGTCTCATAAATTTGTCCCTGAAAAAAAAAATCTTATCTTCTAATCCTGGGAAATGTCTTTCTTCTGCTATTCTCATTCAGCCCACCAAGATTTAACCTCCCCAAAATAACTGGTGGGAAGTTTCTGCTCTACTTTGCACTACGCCATGTGCAGGCTGTGTACGCATGGGTGATGTTTCTGTATACACCTGCCCAGTCATTACTGAGGCAAGCTTTTAATTTGTCTGAAATGATGCAGGCAAATGGTGATGGCACACGCAGGTTTCCATTGGAAATTGTAAATATAAGACAAAGAGAGAACTCCGCACCCGCACCTTCCCCATGCATGCTTCCTGGACAGCAAGGAAATACAGCAGTGTACAGGTCAAAGTTCCTCAGTTGTGAGGGTACCAGACAGCTGATAAATAAGTACATAACCTGAGCAAATGTTAAATCAAATAAAGACAAATGTTTTTTCTTTTTTTAAAAGAATTATTTTATTTTAAACTAATTAATTAATTAATTAATTTTAATATGATCAGAAAGGGACAGAACAAGAGAGAGTGAGAGAGAGTGAGAGAGAGAGAGAGAGAGAAGGAAAGTGAGAGAGCAAGTCATCAGGTCCAGAACTTGAACTGCAGTCAGTCATGTGAGAGTCCAGTGCCCTTAACCACTATGCCACCTGTTGGCCTCAAGACAAGTAATTTTTGATCACTCATATGATATTGAGTTATTTAAAGTGATACTAGTTGCTATAATATACTTTTATAAGTTTATTTCTTTCATAAATGAGAGAGACTATTCTCATCAAGGTTTTTTTTTTTTTTTTTTTTTGGGGGTTTTTTTTCTTCTGGGGTTTTGTGTCCACCAGAAAAACACAGAGAGATAGAAAGTGAGAAATCACCCCCTGGGGGAATGGCCACGCTGCAATCCCTTCTCCATCTTTCTCCTCTCGGGATCTTGGGCACGCACGTACATGCACAGGGTGTGAGTTTAAGCTGCCGGTCTGGGACTTGAACTGCGGTCGACTACGTGGGAGTCCAGCAACATAGCCATTACGCTAACTGCTGGTCCCAATTCTCACCAAGTTTTGATGCCAAGATCCACTACCTGACTTCAGCCAGACCCAGGTCAAGGGCAAGTGTCTGTCTAGTGTACTCAGGGAGGTCTCTGGACACAAATCTGGAACCTTCCCACGTGTATCAGCCTTGTAAAGTACTGTGTCTCACTGCTGCACCACTAAGTAACCCTTGGGAAGCTTTCTTATAACTCTGCCTGGGATTTTGATCATTGTCACTAAAGTTTATTTGAGCAGTGTTATTTTAAAGTGTGGTTCTCAGAGCAGTTCTGGTCTGTCGTCAGCAAGAAATAAGTTACAAAATTAAAGAAAGGTTTTTAAAAAAACTTTTACAGGAATTTGTCAGAGTAATATTGTATCTGTTGAATCCAATCAGAAAAACTGGGGTTTTATTTTTATTTGGTAAAATACTCAATGCTATTGAAATGTACTGGAGTATCCATCTCTGGGCAGAATGAGATCACATTTTCCTTTTTGACATCTCTGTCACCTACAGCAAGACTTCATTTTCAGATGTACATGATGATATAGGCTTATGCTTTATAAGCATTTTAATCAATATTAAAACAGGAAGTGATTTCTTGGCTTGGAATCCCCCAGGAGAAGAGGAGAAGAGGATCTGAGCAAGTGGCTCATTTGAGATATGATTCCAGCCAGTACCAGTAAAGAAATGGAGAGACAGGGAAGGAAAGGAGGCCAGTAAAGTGCGTGTTGCCAAGCTGCTTACTAACACGGGTGACTGGCGCTCAATCCCACTGAGAGTCCCAGGAATGGTATAAAATATGCTTCATAATTGCCCCACTTGAAGAGGGAAGTCTGGGGTATTCATTCATGTAGTGCCTGTCAGTCAGCTGTTCGGGGCTCCTAGGGTTGGTGTCAGCCCTTGGCACTTCCATCTGCTTCTGTACAAGCTGAGTGGACCCCATGAGCTAAAAAAAGGCATCAGGTAAAGACTTGCAGGAACTGCCAGTTAAGAGCTTGGCCAGTCTGAGCAGACAGGGGAAAATGCCAAGGGGCTATTTAGGATACCTAAAGCACCTGCCAACATGAAGAGACAACAGGTAGTCTTATCTCAATTTACAGATAAGAAGACTGAGGTCCAGCTAAGCACTCTGATACACTGTGGAAGACAGGGGAGAGGTGAGAAGAATCACTTCCTTTGGCCACTTACTTTGGGGCTCACACAGAGCCCTTTCCACTACCTTTCTTTCCTGCTTTGTATAATCGGGTAGCTGTGGTCTGTCTCAGTGGCAGGTGCTGGCTGGTTTTCCAGAGATGGTCTCTGCTTCCTGGGCTCCCAGCTGGACTCCATTCCCCAGTCTCCCTTGCAGAAGGGTATGGCAGAGAGTGAGGGCAAGTGATGTATAGCACGGGGCTGTCTGGTCTTCAAAAACCTTTGCGCACATTCTCCCTGCTCTTGACTCTTCACATAGGCTGGAGTAGAGATGATCCCCAAAGCATCCTAGAATGCAGCTCCGTGGAGATGGCAGAGCCACAGGATTCACGGAGTCCAGGGCCCTGGTCATTACTTTGAGGAGGGCCCACTTGTATGACCAGAAACATACTCGCTAGACTTTTATTGTATTAAACTATAGTGATTTTGAGCATTATCTAGTATAGCAACCAGCGTCACCTGAAATAATGCATAGTGGAGCCAGCAGTGGTGTACTGGTTAAGGTTCTGTACTCCCACATGGCCGACTGCAGTTTGGGTTCTGGACTGGGTGGCTTGAAAATCACACCAAGCGCCTGTGTGTGTGTGTGTGTGTGTGTGTGTGTGCCCAAAATCCCTGGAGGAAAATGGAAGAGAAGTGACTGAGGTGTGGCCATCTCCCTTGGGCGCTGATTTCTCATTTTCCCTCTCTCTGTCTCTATTTCTCTGGCAAGTGCATGCACCCTATGGCAAAAACCTTAAAAAAAAGTAATATCATAACTGAGTGATCAAAAATGTATGTCTTGGGAACCAGCAGTTAGCGTAATGGCTATGTCGCTGGACTCCCACGTAGTCGACCACGGTTCGCGTCCTGGACCCGGTGACTTAAAACTCACACCAGGCGCATGTGCATGCGTGCCCAAGATCCCGAGAGGAGAATGGAGGAGAAGGGATTGCGGCATGATCATCCCCTCTGGGGGGTGATTTCTCGCTTTCTGTCTCTATGTCTCTCTCTGTCTGGCGAGTGCACGCGCCCTATAGCGAAAACCTCTCAAAAAAAAAAAAAAAAAAAAACCAACAATTTTTCCCTATAGCGAAAACCTCTCAAAAAAAAAAAAAAAAAACCAGTATGTCTTTGTGGGACCAGCAGTTAGCGTAATGGCTATGTCGCTGGACTTCCATGTAGTTGACCGTGGTTCGAGTCCCGGACCTGGTGGCTTAAAACTCACACCAGGTGCGTGTGCGTGCGTGCCCAAGATCCCAAGAGGAGAACGGATTGCAGCATGTCCATCCCCCCTGGGGGGTGATTTCCCACTTTCTGTCTCTCTGTCTCTCTCTGTCTGTCTGGCGAGTGCAGGCACCCTATAGCAAAAACCTCTTTAAAAAAAAAGTATGTCTTTGGAACATTTGTCATTTTCTCAGATTATTTACTCATTTATCCAGAACCCTCTCAAATGAGGAACTTTGACCTGTACATTCCATATTTCTGGCATCTGGAACAATGCTCAACACCTAGTACGTGCTCAGTCAATCTTCACTGGGTGACCCAGCCTTCACTATCCACGGTTCATGAGAGGCCCTGAGCTGAGAACTTCATGTACCTTATTTCATTCTCACAACAACCATGTGAGCAAACTAAAACTGAGAGAGGCTGGTTATCTTACCAAAGATACTGAGCAGGCAAGGGCAGGGAACAGAATTGCAATCTAGGAGGCTTGATCCAAACCTTAACCCTACATGTGCCAGGGCCAGTACGGGGAGCTGGGAGTGTAGGATGGCACGAGACACAGCTCCTGCCCTAATCTACCCACTAGGCTTTGTGTAGTGGGAAAATTGTCTATGGAGTGGACTATCCTCTGGTTAATGTCGAGTCCTGCTACTCACTCACCTTGACCAAGGGCTCAACTCAGAATCAGAGACTCTTTATGCAACATGAGAGAGCTGAGGAGAACACGCAGAGATGAAGCTCCATCCTCTTTGAACGATTTAAGTAGAATTAGAGTCACAGAAAAGCACTAATGCTGCGGATCTTAGGAAGAGTCAAGAGAGCAGAGAACAGGGGTTATGTTTCAGGGTATGGATCAGACAGACCTGGCTTCTGCCATTTACAGATCAGGATGACCATGGGCAACAAAGCCAGGTCTTCTTCTCATTTGTAAAGTGGGTAAAAACGTCTGCCTCGAGCAGTGATTAGCACTTTGGCCCAAGGTATGTGTTCAGATAATGGTGGCTGGTAGAGTAACTATTTTTAAGTCCCTGGTCTTAGGACAGGGGACTCGACCCTCTTGGCCACTGAGATATAAAGACCGGATCACCTGGGAGACTATAACCACATCTTCCAAGTGCTGGAACTGGGGCTGGAGAGAAAGCCATGCACTTCCTGGGCCTCTCACTCCACTTTCCCACATGCAGCCACTAGAGGGCCTTGGACAGCTCTCATCACCACCGTTGGCTTGTTCGGATGTGGCATTCAAGAAGCATTCAGTGACATGCAGTGGATTATTACAAAAAAGCTGGCTTTGTAGGGAGAGGTAAATGAGCACTGCATTCAAAGAGGGGCATTTGATCAGCTGCTGAGGGCTCATATTCACAGGCCCTGTCAGTGAGGCTGCTGACAGCTGATGCTGCTGCAGGTAAAGCAGGTCTGTAAGCAAATGACCCACTACCCAGAGGGAATCACCTGGGGTTGCTCTGGAGCTGGTGTAGGGGCTGCTCTAAGTGAGATAAGGGCCTCCTTGTCCTATTGGGTAACCTGGACAGTGACCATCACTTGTGTGTCCCTTTCTTAGGACTGAAAATGAGATCCTCACAGAGGCAGATTATCGCTCAGCAAGTTTTCAGAGATGTAGGACCATCCTGGTGTCTGGGAGACCAGGTTATCAGTAGGGAAAGGTTCCTGGTACACCACCCTGCTCTGAATTCACTCTACCTTCTAATCAGTTCGTTAGGTCAGCAAGGTCTGATAGTAAAGGCAAATAGCCCATAGAAAACTGCTCTTTTCAGTCATTCTCACTACAGTATAAAAGACTTACGATTTCATGCTGAATCCTTAACAAAAACACCTTAGATGTGGTGTAATATCTACCCACTGCTGTCCCTCAACTCATCATTCCAAACATCTCGCTTTTCAGAAAACACCAAGCTCTTTCCTATTTCCTTACCTTTGTCCATAGCATTTTCTTAACTCTGAGTGCATCCATGTCCCCTTCCTTCTTTTCTGTTTTCTAAACCACATACCAACCCTCTGTTAGAACCAAAAGGTACTTCCCTGATTCCTGCCACTATGTCTCCATCGTACTTTGCACTTACCCTCAATTAAACACATACCAGAGGGTCTTGACCTGTGTCTTTTTGTCTTTCTGCATCACTTAGTTAAATTTCTCATGTGCACACTCTCTAGCATCTGCTTGAATATTTGTGTTGACAGGGAACTCATTTCAAAGCATGCATTCTATTGCCAGCCAACTCTTTGTGTAAAACCAGTTTTCCCATTATTAGAAATAGCAGGTTAGTGTCTTTGATACATGGACCTGTTGATTGTCTCCCTCCTAGTACAATTGCATAGGATGTTCACATTCCATAGATAGACATAAAGCCTAAATATACACATCCTGATTGCCAATATGTTCTAATGTATAAATAATTCTAGAGTAAAAAAGGATAAGAGCAAAAAAAAAAATGCTAGAGGGTGTATGTGCATGAGAGAGAAGAGAGAGAGAGAGAATGAGAAAGCACCCTTCTTGGGGTATGGCCACATCACAATCCCTTCTCCATATTTTTCAGACTTTGGGCATGTATGAACATGTGACCAGCATGATTTTCAAGTCACTGGGTCCAGGACTTCAACCATGCAGTCTGGACCCAGTGCCTTCACCACCATGCCACTGCTGGCTCAAGAACAGGGCTGTATCAGGACTAAGGGTAAGTCAGCAATGCCAAAGGCACCAGGAATGCGAGGATGCCCAAAATGCGGTACAGTAGAAAGGGCACTGGGCTAGGCAATGAAAGATGAGGCAGTGTGGTTTATGTTCTCAAAGCTCTGGCTTTTCACATCTGGGAAAGCAACACGGGTGGTTCTTCTTACTACCGTAATCACAGAGTTTTGTCTGAA
Source organism: Tupaia belangeri chinensis (assembly GCF_000334495.1). Taxonomy (NCBI): domain Eukaryota; kingdom Metazoa; phylum Chordata; class Mammalia; order Scandentia; family Tupaiidae; genus Tupaia; species Tupaia belangeri. The sequence goes on from NW_006159565.1 coordinate 8,682,547, forward strand.
GTGCTCCCCTTGCCTGGACTATCTTATTGCCATAAGCCTTTGCTCTGCTTTGGCTTTCTTAGCTCTAGGTGGGCAAAACGTCACACATGTCAATGGGCTTCTACCTGCTGGGGTCTGGGTACAGGCTGTTGGTGCCGAAGGTGCTATGATTTATCCCACCCACCATCATGTCAGACGGTGAACCCTCATTTCCACCTGTGTCCAATGTTCCTCCCCCCGTGCCTCGAACCCTTGTTTCACTAGGACTCTTTATGATACTTGTATCATAAATTGAGAATGCAGATAATACAGTTTATTATGATTTTTTATTATATATTCTTTTTTCTGGAGTTTTGTAAGTCAAAAATTGCTTAAGAATCAACTCTTTATTTGTCCTAAGTTCCATGCTACAGAACCAAGTCATATTACAGTTGCTTGATGTACAAGATCCAATGACTCAATAAATACTTTACAAAAATAATGCAGTTTTTTCCCCTTTTTTAAAATATAAAAATTTTAAGATTTCCCAGACTTGAGCCACATCGCTTCTTTTTCTATTTTTTTAATGGGATTATTTTGGTAGAGAAAAAAAAATGTTGAGTTGATAATAAGATCAAATAGATGAAATGAAGGCCATATTCTTTTCCCATTTATTGGGCTGTCAGAAGGCATGATGTGTTTTTGCATAGAAAAGCACATCATGGCTTTTCTGACAACTCAATATATATATATTTTTCTTTAGAAAAGTGCTATTACTGTTTTTACGTCCGAACTTCCTGCAGTCTTCTGAACCTACTAAGACAGGAGCAAAAATTCTACTGTTTTAGTTCTTTTGGTAGACTCATGGTATTATGCTAATATTGGTCTTTTATTTTAAAGCTCATTTAAAATGAAGCCTCAGGTTGCTTCTAAAGTACTTACCCCTTGCATATTCCTCATGCCTTACCCAGTCTGAGGCAAGAGAACTTTGGAATCTGAGACTCTACAAGGTGCCTTATGACTAAGTAACATTTAGCTTCAGGTAGGCATTTTCTTGTTATTTATTTTTAGCAAAATCATTGCAAAATTCCCTTTCTCTTCCACTTTCCTAAGCCTCTTTTTTTCTGAATTCTCACAGAAGCGATTTAACAGTTTCAGAATGACAACTCCAGAGAAAAGGTTATGCTTAAGTCACATTTGTATTAAATAAGTTATATATAAAACTGCTTATAATGTTTACAATTTCAATCTCTTTCTCCCTTCACTTCTTCTGGAAACACCCGTTCCGGTCTGAATTGAACCACACCCACTATAGCTCCAGGATCTTTTTCTGGCTTCTTTATTGTCCCCATCCTCCTGCCCCCTTGTCCCCAAGGAAGACTTCTAAACGGGTCTGTAGGCTATCGCAGATGGCAATGGTGGCTTCAGATGGCAGTTCCACTGGCCTGGCGCACACCCTGGAGTCATTTTTGAAAATACTCATGTGGTATATACAACTATACACATATGTGACTAAGAATGGCGCCGGTCAGCAGATCAGTGCAGTGTGTCTGTGTCACAAAAGCAGAGATGGCATCTCTCCATCTCCTCCCAGTCTCTTTAATACTCCCTGGCCTCCTGGAACTGCTTAATGTAGTCCTCATCAGAAGGGCTCTCCGCGCACTTCTGCCCGTTGTTGGGAGGCCGAGCCTCGTTATACCTGCTCCAGTCGCCCTTGCAGATGATCCAGGGCAGGACGTCCACCTTGTAGTGGAGCTCAGCTGAGAACTCCGTGCTGATGAGGTTGGGCGTCCCCGCCCCTTTGCCCCTGGTGATGAGCTGCATGTTGTCACCATAGCAACAGTGCTGGGCAGCCAGCGTGGTGCTCTCTAGGGATAGCATGGAGCGGATGCAGTATCGGGCCGTGGGCTTGTAGATCTCCAGTTTCTCTTTGGGCCCGCTGGCGTCCTTCCAGCGGAAGTCCTTGCGCTTGATGCGGTCAAAGATGTCGGCGGTGCTGTAGGCCACCTCAGTGGGGTAGGAGCAGGGGCAGCTGGGCAGGTCATTGATGACCTTGTGCATGTACTTCTTTAAAAACTCACTTTTGCAGCTCATCCACCTCTCACAGCTGTCCGTGTCTGAAAAAAGGCCCCAGAGAAATGCTCTAACCATGTGGGAAAATGGCTGAGAGATGACGTCATGGTCAACAATGTTGTTGATAATCACTCAACAAACCACCAGGCCAAGAGTGGTCATTCTCACCTCCTTGAATTCAGGAACTTTATTCAAAAGGTTCCCCTGCTTCACTTAATAGTATAACAATTTAACACACATATACAAATAAAGAGAATACCTTTAAACTTACACAATGATTGGTCACGTTCCATTACCTAGGTTTAATTATCATCATATTTAATTTATGTTTTTTGTGGAAATATGTATCATCACCTCTAAATTTTCGTAGGCAGCTATCAAAGAAAAGGAGGTTATTTTCTTAGATAATCATAAGCCCTCTATCACCCCTAACAAAATTAATAATAAGTAATCCAGAGGGCTGTTTATAGTCTCCTCTTTAAATAAGTGGTGATGTAATGGAAAAGGCCCCCAAGGGACATTTGCAGGAATAAGCTTTATTTCTGCCACCCACTGACTGGTTTAAAATAGGGCTAGTCTAACCACTTAACCTTAGGCATATAACAATCACTGTCAGCAAATTCCTATGATACATTGCCTCAAAGAGGAAGAAGCCTGTGGCACCTGCTTTTAGGGGACTTGACATGTAGGCCAGAGGACAGGATCTGTAGTCCTGAGTCTGGACCCACCCCTAAAAATGTTCCATTTGGTTTTCACAGTATTAAAAAAATCGGGACTGGAGAGTAGTAGAGATACAACTCAATACTCTGCAAGGCTGACCCACGTGGGAAGGTTCAGGCTCCCACCCAAAGATCTCCCTGTGTACGTGGGCACACACATGTCCGTGATCTGGGGATGGTTGAGGGTGAGGGTAGATGTGGTTCCAAGATGCTACTGGGGTCGCTGTATGTATGCTGTTGGGTGTGTTCTCTCTCACCCCTTTACTTTCTCTGAGATGTCTCTCTTGCTCATGGAAGAAATAAACTTAAAAAAATATTGATTAATTATTACATTTAAGAATTAGGTGATTTCAACTGTAAATGTGAATTCCTGGCTTCGTTTGACATGCCAAGGATGTATCTGCACTGGTCTTGCATGTCCCGTGGGAACAACTGTAAACCAGTGAACGGTGAGTCATTGCGCTGGGCAGGAGGTCCCCAGGTCAGCACAGCCCCTGCCTGATCCCTTCCCTCATGGGTGTTCTCTTGGTCCCTCAGTCATCTGTGTCCAGGATCCATGGTTTTGTGAATGTCTCATTTTGGGTGCCCCTAGCCTCTGAGACAGACTCCAGTAAAAACGGTTATTGGGAGATGATCCAGGAAACCTAGCAGGGGAGCAGGGAATGTGGATCAAACCAGTAAACATTGCAAGGATCCCACTGATACCTGGGAAGACACGCAGAAACAGCCTCGGTGTTCTCCTATCCACTGACAGCATTGAACTTTATCTAAGCCCTGTGATTCTGGAAAACAGCGAAGGCTAAGAATCTCACCACATTTTTGCATTCCGAAAAAAAGCCTACTGCAAGGAACTTTCCTTCCCTGTGGGACTTCGATAAGCCTGATAACGATGTCTCCTGGTTTACCTGTAACAAGGCCAGATGCACACCCTCCAAATTTCCTCATGCCTCAGGGATGATTGGCTGAACGACTTGTGCCCACGGATTGATCAGAAGTAGCTGCATCTTAACCAGACTTTTATGCTTCTTTTCTTCCTTCAAGCCCCTGAGATTCATCCCACCCTCAGCCTGAGCCAGAAGAGAGCCTATCTGTATGGGGCCCTCCTGGGAAAGAAGATGTTCTCAGGATAAAGCGTTCTCTGATCTGCTATCGGATCTGCCACTCTTTTATCCCTTTTCCTACATCAGGTTTGTTCTAGCCTTACTTCCTCCTCTATAAAAGCAAATGCCCTTTGCCTAGTCCTGGAGATGCTTGCAGATCTTATGGTCAACAGTTCTCCCTATGGCAATAACAGGGATATAAGATTCCTCCACCCCCACAATAATTCTTTAAATAAATCATAGCCTTATAAGTTAGATTTTTTGGGGGGTAGGGGAGAGGTTTTTGCTATAGGGCATGTGTACTCGCCAGAAAGATAGAGAGAGACAGAGATAGAAAGGGAAAAATAACCCCCCACACACAATGCCACAATCCATTCTCCTCCATTCTTCTCTTTGGGATCTTGGGCATGCATGCACATGCACCCAGCATGAGTTCAAGTCACTGGGTCTGGGACTCAAACCACAGTCGACTACATGGGAATCCAGCGACGTAGCCATTACACTATCTGCTGGACCCTAGATTTGTTTTTTATTTGGTCATCAGCTCCTGTGATATTGGGCTGTTCTGATTTCTATGCATTTTTGGACTGGTGGGCTCACTATACATTCTTGGGCTGGTAGGCAGGGGGTGGGGGCAGAGAATGGCCTTAGGCAAAGAAACTGGAAGGCTCCATTTGAAAGTCAGGTTGGGGTACAGGGAAGTCCTGGTATGGACTGAGGGGATGTGAGCAGGTCACAGATAGCTTCTGCCTCAGTGAGCTGCAGCAGGTAAGAGGAGGCACATTTTTCTTTTCCTTTCTTTTTTAAAAAAATTACTTATTTAATTTTATTTATCATTATTACACTAGAGAGAGAGATAGAAACACACACACAGACACACACACACAATGAGAAAGCATCCCCTATGGGGGATGGTCATACTGCAATCCCTTCTCTATCCTTTCAGGATTTTGGGAAGCATCTCACATGACTGGCAAGACTTCTGGTCACTGACTCGAACCATGCTGTTAGCCATGTGAGATCTAGCTGCCTTATCCACCATGCCATCAGCTGGCTCCCATTAACATTCCACGTTTGGGAATGTTGTGCATCTTGAGGAAAAGTGGAGCTCACCCCATCACAGAGGTAAAATGTCAGGTATTTGTTTTCCCTTGCCATTTGCTAACCTCAGCCAAAGATTCTCCTGCTCAAATCTGAGTCCTCAGGGAGTTACTTAAAGAAGCAGTGTCAGCTTAGACATTTTTGCCGTGGTAGTGTTGGTGGTGGCTGTGGCATGAAGCATTCAGTGGCGGTTGTCAGTAGATTTAGGTAGGGTTCCCTGAGTGGGCCTGTGTGAGAGGTGGCATCTAAAATTCAGTAGCGTTTGTATGTAATTAGGCTCCTCCTGGCATGTGGCCATGGCAGGCATTCTGGTTACTTATATTTCCTGATTTCTACTTGTATTTTGAACCTGGTTCTTCAGTCTGTGTTCTGATTCTTGAGTTACCCAATAGCTTTCATTGTATTTTTTCTTAGTAATTAACTAGGGTTGGTCTCCCTTGTTTGCCACCTGGAACTCTCCCCAGTGTGCTGATTTCTGTTGTTTGATCCTGTTCTCTATCTACTGCTACACTAGCCATTCCTTTATGTCACAGCGATGTACTGACAGACAGGTCTAACTATTTTTGGTCGCAGTTCCTTTTTTTAAGTATGGGCTTTAAAAAATTTTAAAGTCCAGGCTTTGTGTACATAGGTATCATGAGTGTAAATTAAGTGGTCAGGACAAAGGTCAGCTTGAGAAGGACTCTAATCATTAAAATGAGGAAGAGAGACATAGGACATCTCTTATGAACCCAGGAACTCGTAAAGAATGTGCTCTCCGGTACAGCAGGTGGTGTGGTGATTAAGATGCTGGTCTCCCATATGGCCAATGTAGACCTGGCAGCTTGAAACTCATGCCAGGTGCAGGTGCGTACGTGCCCAAAATCCCAAGAGGAGAATGGAAGAGAATGGATTATGGTATGGTGGCCATCCCCCTGGGAAGTGATTTCTCACTTTCTCACTTTCTCTCTCTCTGTCTCTCCAGCAAGTGTATGCACCCTATAGCAAAAATCTCTCAAAAAAAAAAAAGGGGGGGGGGGGAATAAAGGGTTC